>NC_084568.2:24885000-24890000 GCF_033978685.3 Nerophis lumbriciformis | reverse complement strand
AAGAAACATCATCATCCACGCAAAAAACTCCATTCTCATCCACAACAGTACACCATGGCAAAAAAAGAACAATGCAACATTTGACGTCACTATGGGAAGTTTTGACGGAGCAGAAACGTGTGAACTCGTTGGGAGTTTCCTCCTCTCCCAGCTCGCTAGCCTCAATCTGAACCTTGGTATTTACCGTGATGACGGACTGGCAGTGTGTCGCGCCTCGCCAAGGAGCAACGAGAATACCAAGAAGCGCATATGCCAAATTTTCAAAGAGAACGGCCTACGGATCACGATTGAAGCCAACAAGCAAACCGTCAACTTCCTTGACGTCACTTTCAACCTGAGAAATAACAGCTACCAACCATTCACGAAACCCAACACAACACTCCAATACGTGCACCATGACAGCAACCACCCACCCACCACCACGAAAAGAATACCTACCGGAATCAATAAAAGGCTATCGATGCTGTCATCTAGCAAAGCTGAATTTGACCAAGCAACCCCCCCGTACCAAAAAGCCCTTGATGAAAGCGGATACAATTTCACCCTCACCTATGAACCCACGCCAGGAAACCAGCCAAAAAAGAACAGAAAACGAAACGACATCATCTGGTACAACCCCCCATACAGCAAAAACGTCTCAACGAACATTGGACACAAATTCCTCAATCTGATTGACAAACACTTTCCCAAAGACAACACCCTAAGAAAAGTATTCAACAAGAACAACATTAAATTGAGCTACAGCTGCATGAACAATATACGACAAATCATCTCAAACCACAACAAAACAATTGCAAATGAGCCGTCGACCCCCAGACAGAGCGACTCCAAAACCAACAAAGGATGTAACTGTCGAAAGAAACCTGATTGCCCCCTCAACGGGGGGTGCTTACAAACATCAGTTGTCTACCAATCTAAGGTAATACGCAAGGACATTAACACATCCGACACATATGTAGGATTAACCGAGGGAGAATTCAAAACCAGATGGAACAATCACAAGGCTTCTTTCAGGAACAAAAACCTGCGAAATACCACAGAACTCAGCAAACACATTTGGGACCTCAAAGACAATAATGTTGAATATTCAATAACATGGCAAATTCTTGCATCCAGCACACCTTACAATAGTGGTAATAAAAGATGCAACCTATGCTTGAAAGAGAAACTGTTTATTATTTACCGTCCAGACCTGTCATCCCTCAACAAGCGCAGCGAAATTGTAACAACATGCCGCCATAGACGGAAACACCTCCTAGGTAACACATGAGCCAATCACCACGCCCCTAGGCCAGCCTGTACCCACCCACTCTGTGCCCTATATAAACCATGGTATGCGAATGCTCCCATTAAAATCTCCTGATGATTGAGGGTACCCCCCCTCATGAAACAGGCCTGTAGAGATGAAATAGTCTTGTGATTTTTTTCCCACACATACATATATATATATATATATATATATATATATATATATATATATATATATATATATATATATATGTATGTGTATGTATGTATGTGTGTGTGTGTATATATATATATATATATATATATATATATATATATATATATTAGAATGATACATTTTTTCAAATGTTTTTTAGACCTCCATGCAACCAGAAGTCGTTTTCTAACCTGCAACCTGTTTTGAAAATGTTTTATCATAATTATTATATCAAATAATACATTGCTAGAATCGTCTTGAATTGATTCTGAATCGAATAGTCACCCCAGGAATCAGAATGGGATCGAATCGTTAGGTGCCCAATGATTCACATCCCTATTCAAAACTATTTTTCTTTTTAATCACTCTTTTTGCTGATGTTGCTTTTGTTTCTCATCTTTTTTTGTTATTAAACAGTCTGCAATATATACTTATAAATTACAATAAGTCAGCTGTGATTACCATTTGAATAAGTTAACATCCATTACGGTTGAAACCCCAAAAAACACACATTAACTTTGACGATTCCTATCAAACACTTTTTCAGAAATGTCCTCTAGAATGGACACTTTTACAGTCTTGTTATGCAAAGCCCCATATTGTCCAATGGGTCTCAAACAGACCTAAAGACCCAACACAGCTGACTTTGCGTTTCTTTTCGCCTCATTGTACTGCGCAGCATCTCGTGTACCCCTTTTCTGCGCCACAGAAAGTTATGTTTCCTCTTCTATGGTTATCATCACATTTTTGCCTCCATGCCTTCTGTGGTGGCAACACAAAAAAGCCGCAACTGATCATAAGAGCTTCCAATTTTCTTTATTATGTTACAGCCTTATTCCAAAATGCAATAAATTCATATTTTCCCTCAAAATTTTACACAAAACACCCCATCACGCCAACACGGAAACGCTATTTTTGAAATGTTTGTAAATGTAATACAAAATAATCAATGCATTATATATCCTGACAATTTGGCTGCGCTTCCAAATTGCGCGACCTGTAGGGCGTCGGAACCTTGTGGGAGTTTGGCAGAAATGTGACCTTGTGAGGATCAGGAAAGACCTCCTTGTACCCTGCAGAGTCTGGCATGAGTGCGCTCTGTTTTTGGCAGCCACCACGGTGCCATCACGCTTGCGACTCCGGCAGCCCCTGCGTTGAAAGCATGGCTTCACCATCTCCTCACTCTTCATTACCTTCCTATTTAGAGCCTGCCCCCCGCCTCCTATACACCATCTTCATCCTTCATGGCTCCCTCCTGGACACATGAGCTGTGATTAGTTGAACTTCAATCATATCCCCCACCCCCCGTATCATATTTTCAATAAAAGTCCAGCCAGCCCGGGGAACTTGAGGTGACTAATTCCATTGGAGCTTATAAATTCTCATTTTGTTTTCTGCAAAATCTAATGCTATCCAATACAAAAAGATCAGGGCGTACAAACTAATAATGTAGAACCTTGTTGTGCAGAGAGGCGCATACAAGAGAGGGTCAAAATATTAGAAACGTCTCAGTATGAAGCTATTCAGCTATGTATCGATATGACGTACAATAATAAACATATAGTAAGGCTGAGCGATGTGGCTGAAAACTGTATCACCTAGTGTTGTCCGGATACCAATATTTTGGTACCGGTACCAAAATTGATTTCGGTACTTTTCTAAATTAAGGGGACCACAAAAAATTGCATTATTGGCTTTATTTTGAAAAAAAATCTTAGAGTACATTAAACATATGATTATTATTGCAAGTTTGTCCTTAAATAAAATAGTGAACATACTAGACAACTTGTCTTTTAGTAGTAAGTAAACAAACAAAGGCTCCTAATTTAGCTGCTGACATATGCAGTAACATATTGTGTCATTTTCCATTCTATTATTTTGTCATAATTATTAAGGATAAGTGGTAGAAATTGAATCTATTTGCTCATTTACTGTTAATATCTTCTTATTTTCTCTTTTAACATGTTCTATCTACACTTCTGTTAAAATGTACTAATCACTTATTCTTCTGTTGTTTGGATGCTTTACATTAGTTTTGGACGATACCACAAATTTGGGTATCAATCCGATACCAAGTCGTTAAGGATCATACATTGGTCATATTCAAAGACCTCATGTGTCCAGGGACATATTTCCTGAGTTTATAAACAGAATATAAATAAATAAAAAACGAAAGAAGATGTGATGCCAAAAAATATCGACATAATCGTAGTATCGACTAGATACACTACTATATTTGGTATCATTACAGTGGATGTCAGGTGTAGATCCACCAGTGGCCTTTGTTTACATTTTGGTACTTTTCAGAGGCGGTATAGTACCGAATATGATTCATTAGTATCGCGGTACTATACTAATACCGGTATACCGTACAACCCTAGTTTCACCATATAAATGTTTATATCGGTCGATTTATGATAATTATTGAAATTTTTTATGACCTATTGAAAATGAATACCAGCAGGAAAGTATATTAAATGTATACATTTTTATTTCAAATGTAACCTTCCTCTAATAATAATCCCCTCAGACATCAAGGCAGAAAGGAAAGGAAATGTCAACACAAGCATGGAAAACACTCAATGTAAACAACATTGTAAAATCACATCAAACACTTAACAATAACAATAAAACAGAGGTGCAAAAATAAGGAATATGTAAGAAATGCTTAATAAAGTGTAACACAATGGTGCAAAGTGTGAAAATGTGAACATAGAGAAACCTGAGAAGAACTATTTTCTGCAGGTTTCGTGCTACGAGTTTACAGCTGTGCTCTAAAGCAGTGGTCCCCAACCTTTTTGTAACTACGGACCGGGGGGTATGGTATTTATTTATTTTTTTATTTTTTTGTCATTAAAAAATAGAATCATATGTGCTTACGGACTGTATCCCTGCAGACTGTATTGATATATATTGATATATAATGTAGAAACCAGAAATATTAATAACAGAAAGAAACAACCCTTTTGTGTGAATGAGTGTGAATGAGTGTAAATGGGGGAGGGAGGTTTTTTGGGGGTTGGTGCACTAATTGTAAGTGTATCTTGTGTTTTTTTATGTTGATTTAATAAAAAAAAAAAAAACATTTTTAATTTTTAATTTTTTTATTTCTTGTGCGGCCCGGTACCAATCGATCCACGGACCGGTACCGGGTTGGGGAACACTGCTCTAAAGGGCAAGTGCGGCTAAGGTGGTGTGGTATTACCGGTCGTGGTGAAGACGGGCGCCTTGCATCATTTACAGACCACATTGGTCTGACTACGGTCCGTTCGGAAAAAAATCCCTCAAAAACTGGCCTATATTTATCCACAGTTTCTTCGAGACAACAAGATGGCGCAACCAAAAAGATAGCTGACACTGTTACCCGATTGGCTGTTGGCGTGTCACTCCACACTGATCATTGATCACTTCCTGCATTGCTCGGTTACCAAAACGGGAGCGCCTCTGTTCATGCAACCGACCTTGCTTCACAACTTCCGGTTTCATCCGACGAATAAGAAAAAAATAAAATCAATTACCGTATTTTTCAGACTATAAATCACAGTTTTTTTCATAG
>NC_084568.2:24832500-24872500 GCF_033978685.3 Nerophis lumbriciformis | reverse complement strand
GTGTGTTGTAAACTTGAAAAACACCTCAATTATCATATTCTGGTGTTAAGTCATGAGGAGGTAACATTTTGAATATTACAAAAAATACTCAGTGATACAATAATGAGTGGAAAACAATGTAAAAACAAAACGAATGTTTATGCAATAATCAGTTGTAATGCATTGTTAGCTGGACCAACACATTGATTAATTTATTGGACTCTGGTGTTAAATTACGAGGAGCCAACATTTTAATTATGAAAAAAATAAAACTAAATTATCATCTGTTCATGAGTTGAATGTATTTTAAAAACAAAAATACTTGGGAAAAAATGAACTTAAAACTATGTGAGGATCCATTGCTAATGTATTATTCGCTAGAAAAACAATTATTTATTAGAGTCTGGTGTCAAGTCATGAGGAGCCAAAATTTTGGATGTATATGTATACAGTATATATATATATATATATATACATATATATATATATATATATATATATATATATATATATATATATATATATATATATGTATATGTATATATATATATATATATATATATATATATATGTATATATATATATATGTTTTCATTTTTTTGTACATGTTTTACTTTGAATTTATTTGTACTATATTTCTGTGCCATACAATAATGAAAAGTTGCTGGCGATCAAATAGGAAAAAATATTGACGTGTTGATATTTGGCCAGCTTTTAACTAATATACAGTTTACATTCTATCTTTGCTCAGACTAATTCTGATAATAATGTTGAAAATATGGTGCGGGAGTACCTAACGTTGTGTCTGCAAGTGCCTATATACATATATACATACATACATATATATATATATATATATATATATATATATATATATATATATATATATATATATATATATATATATATATACATACACACTCACACATATATATATATATATATATATATATATATATATATATATATATATATATATATATATATATATATATATAATGTATGTGTGTATATATGCATACACATACATACATATGTGTATATATATATATATGTATATGTATATGTGTATATGTATATACATGTGTATATATATATATGTATGTATATATATCCATCCCATATATCCATTCTTTTTTCTACCGCTTGTCCCTCATATGTGTATATGTATATATAAACTGTACTTTTGTACATTCCAGTGCAGCTGTTTACTGGTCAATGTTGTCTTCTCTTGAAAACGATGGTCTTTGCGACACGGCAAACCTGAGTAGGAAAATGTTCCTACTTATCAGAAAACATTCCCATCTCTTTATCGCCAGATGGATCGCATGACCGCAATGTTGCGTAATAATACCACGGTGGTCATGTGATCTTATCAGGAAACAAACGCTAAGTTTTCTTATCTCCCTAAACCAGACACACACACACACGCACACACACACACACATGAATATACACACACTCGGTAAGGAGAGGGATGGCGAATGCGTGGATTGGTAAATCAACAGATTTTATGTCCCCAAACAGCTCGAGAGGGACCCCAGGGGGACGCATAGTGAGGTGAGAGCGAAAGAGGCAAGAAAGGATGTCAGCCGCCATTATTATCACTGTCAGTGGCGAGCTAAAGCAGCCCCCCCCCCCTCCACACCCACACACTTACGCACAGTGCTTGTGTAAAAGTGTAACACTGAGACAACCAATGACACACACACATACACTTGTTCCAACTCTGGTGGGCCAGTTAGGGTGCAGGTGATGCAACGTCCTGTTTGTACGAACCAATGGCAACACTGGACTATGGAAGAAATTAACGTACGTTTTTTTTACATACATTTTTTTCTGAACTCCTTTTTCCAAAGCACCGTCGCTTTGAGCTCTAACCTCCCTTATCTGACATGTTGTTGAATCAACAGCGCCTCTGCTGGTTGCAGCCAAGTAGTGCACTTCATTGTCCCCCAGTTTCCTCCAGACATGAGTAATACGACTTAAAATAACTTTTTATCCGAAGTCCCACATTTTGCCCAATTACCGTATTTTCTGCACTATGAGGCGCACCGGATTATAAGGCGCACTGTCAGCTTTTGAGAAAATTGGAGGTTTTTAGGTGCGCCTTATAGTGCGGAAAATACGGTAATACCACAAGGACGATCGTATGTACATGATGATTTAAATCAAATATGCGTAACGTTATTTAGGGCTGGGTGATATGGCTAACAAGTGTATCACAATTAGAGATGTCCGATAATATCAGGCTGACGATATTATTGGCCAATAAATGCTTTAAAATGTAATATCGGAAATTGTCGGTTTCAAAATTATCTGTATTGGTTTCAAAAAGTAAAATTTATGACTTTTTAAAACGCCGCTGTGTACACGGACGTAGGGAAAAGTCCAGAGCGCCAATAAACCTTAAAGGCACTGCCTTTGCATGCCGGCCCAGTCACATAATATCTACGGCTTTTCACACACACAAGTGAATGCAAAGCAAACTGGGTCAACAGCCATACAGGTCACACTGAGGGTGGCCGTATAAACAACTTTAACACTGTTACAAATATGCGCCACACTGTGAACCCACACCAAACAAGAATGACAAACATATTTCGGGAGAACATCCGCACCGTAACAGAACATAAACACAACAGAACAAATACCCAGAACCCCTTGCAGCACTAACTCTTCCGGGACGCTACAATATACACCCCCCCTGTCCCCCCCACCTCAACCTCCTCATGCTCTCTCAGGGAGAGCATGTCCCAAATTCCAAGCTGCTGTTTTGAGGCATGTTAAAAAAAATAATTCACTTTGTGACTTCAATAATAAATATGGCAGTGCCATGTCGGCATTTTTTTTCCCATAACTTGAGTTGATTTATTTTGGAAAACCTTGTTACATTGTTTAATGCATCCAGCGGGGCATCACAACAAAATTAGGCATAATAATGTGCTAATTCCACGACTGTATATATCGGTATCGGTTGATATCGGAATCGGTAATTAAGAGTTGGACAATTTCGGAATATCGGATATCAGCAAAAAAGCTCTAATTTTTACACTTTGCACTATTTTGTTATGCTTTATAAAGTTTTTCTTACATATTTCTTATATTTGCACATTCATTTTAAGAGGTTATTTTTGAATGAATGAAATGAGTTAATCGGTATCGCTTAATATCGGAATCGGTAATTAAGAGTTGGACAATATCGGAATATCGGACATCGGCAACAAAGCCATTATCGGACATCTCTAATCACAATATAAATGTTTTATATCGGTCGATTATTATTGATATTTTTTATGACCTAATGAAAATAAGGAGCAGGAGCAAAATGTATTAAAGGTAAACATTTTTAATTTCAAATGTAACTTTAACTGATTACAATCACCTCAGTTATCAAGGCGGAAAGAAAAGGAAATGTCAACGCAAGCATGGAAAACATTCAACGTAAACACAATAGTAAAATCACATTGAACACTTAAAAAAAGGTAAAATAAGAACGAATGTATTTTCAGTTTTAGGAGTTAAATAGTGGAACAAGTTGAGTGATGAGTTGAGGACATGTAGTTCTTTGTTAAGGTTTAAGAAAGCCTTGAAAGGTGAAATAATAGAACGTTATCAAATATTTTAACAATTACTTGCATTCCATTGATTTTTTTTTTAACGTTGATGTTCCAGGCAATCTCATTTTCAGTGAATGTATAGGATAGGCAAATATAAGCCTTGGCTTCAGCCTATTCCTTTTTCGGTCATTCTTTTCCTTTTCTTTTTGTGTGTAAATGTGTATGATTGTTAATATGTATAATCTGTGCTGTTAAATTGATCACACAAAATGGTTGATTATATGACCGAAGTAAACTCATTTCATTCATTCAAAAATAACCTCTTAAAATGAAGGTGAAAATATAAGAAATATGTAAGAAAAACCCTATAAAGCATAAAAAAATAGTGGAAAGTGTAAAAATTAGAGCTTTTTTGCTGATGTCCGATATTCCGATATTGTCCAACTCTTAATTACCGATTCCGATATCAACCGATACCAATATATACAGTCATGGAATTAACACATTATTATGCCAAATTATGTTGTGATGCCCAGCTGGACGCATTAAACAATGTAACAAGGTTTTCCAAAATAATTTAACTCAAGTTATGGAAAAAAAAATGCCAACATGGCACTGCCATATTTATTATTAAAATCACAAAGTGCATTATTTTTTTTAACATGCCTCAAAACAGCAGCTTTTAATTTGGGACATGAGTTTAAGGTGTGTGGGGTTGGGGGGGGTTAAGGTGTGTGTGTGGGGGGGGGGGGGGGGTTGAGGTAGGGGGTAGCGGGGGGTGTATATTGTAGCGTCCCGGAAGAGTTATTGCTTCAAGGGGTTCTGGGTATTTGTTCTGTTGTGTTACGGTGCGGATGTTCTCCCGAAATGTGTTTGTCATTCTTGTTTGGTGTGGGTTCACAGTGTGGCGCATATTTCTAACAGTGTTAAAGTTGTTTATACGGCCACCCTCAGTGTGACCTGTATGGCTGTTGACCAAGTATGCTTGCATTCACTTGTGTGTGTGAAAAGCCGTAGATATTATGTGATTGGGCCGGCACGCAAAGGCAGTGCCTTTAAGGTTTATTGACGCTCTGTACTTCTCCCTACGTCCGTGTACACAGCGGCGTTTTAAAAAGTCATACATTTTACTTTATGAAACCGATACAGATAATTTTGAAACTGATACCGACAATTTCCGATATTACATTTTAAAGTATTTATCGGCCGATAATATTGGACTGCCGATATTATCGGACATCTCTAGTAAAAATGTAAACATAGAGAAACCTAAGGACTATTTTTTGCAGGTTTAGTGCCAGGAGGTTACGGCTGTGCTCTTTAGGGTGAGCGCGGCTAAGGTTGATAACACCGCGGCCTCGGTCTGATAACAGTCCGTTTTTTTTAACTTTGAAGTTTTTTTCTACCCATACTGTCGAGGTGACTTTTCCAGTTTTATCCACGATTTCTCCGCTCTCTGCAGCAGTCAAGGAATCAACCGCGAGACAACAAATTGGCGCAACCGAACTTGATGGTTGATGCTGCTACCTGATTGGCTGTTAGCGTGTCACTCCCACTGATCAGTGATCACTTCCCGCGTTGCTCGGTTACCAGAGCGCTTCGCAACTTCCGGTTTCTTCCAACAAAAAATAAGAAAAATATTTTTTTTATTAAGACACATTTTTGGTTGACATTTAATCTGTGTTTATTGCGATATATATCGTTAACAATTCAAGACACGATTATTCCGCAATTAATCCCGCTCAATCAACAAGCTAGATCAGGGGTGTCCAAACTGTTTCCACTGAGGGCCGCACACCAAAAAAATGTAAGTTTGTAGGGGCCATTTTCATATTTTTCATTTTCAAAACCATTACAATATATATTGTAACCCTTAGGGCTTCCCTCAATTTTGGTGAACGTTAAAGGTC
Source organism: Nerophis lumbriciformis (assembly GCF_033978685.3). NCBI lineage: Eukaryota > Metazoa > Chordata > Actinopteri > Syngnathiformes > Syngnathidae > Nerophis > Nerophis lumbriciformis. Next base: position 24,867,051 of record NC_084568.2, on the reverse strand, counting down.
CCGGGGACCCACAAGGAGCTTAGTCGTTGTGGCTTGTGCAGCCCTTTGAGACACTCGTGATTTATTACTATATAAATAAACTTTGATTGATTGAATATTTAAATTTGCATTAAACATGCAATCAGATCAGGACACTTTGCTTAATTTTAATTTGTTATGATACAGTTCGTGTTACCATGCATTTACACTTTGTATTTCTTGGAGACACAGAATGCACCAAATGGGTGGAAAGGCCCAAAGATTGTTGGTGCACATCTGATTAGATGGTGCAGGTGTACCTAATGACGTGTCTGGAGGGCATGCTTTCATTCCTTTTTTTTACTGCAAATTGTCATCCAAAATAAGCGAGTTGATCACAGGTATTTTATCCATCCATCCATCCGTTTTCTTCCGCTTATTCGAGGTCGGGTCACGGGGGCAGCAGCCTAAGCAGAAAAGCCCAGACTTTTCATCCAGCTCCTCCCGGGGCATCCCGAGGCGTTCCCAGGCCAGCCGGGAGACATAGTCTTCCCAACGTGTCCTGGGTCTTCCCCGTGGCCTCCTACCGGTCGGACGTGCCCTAAACACCTCCCGAGGGAGGCGTTCGGGTGGTATCCTGACCAGATGCCCGAACCACCTCATCTTGCTCCTCCAATGTGGAGGAGCAGCGGCTTTACTTTGAGCTCGTCCTGGATGACGGAGCTTCTGACCCTATCTCTAAGGGAGAGCCCTGCCCCACGGCATCCAGAGCCTTAATGAACTCTGGGCGGATCTCATCCACCGCCGGGGCCTTACCACCGAGGAGCTTTTTAACTTTTGGTGGGATTGAGGAGGTCTTCAAAGTATTCCCTCCACCGATCCACAACATCCGCAGTCGAAGTCAGCAAAACACCATCCTCACCATACACGGTGTTGACAGTGCACTGCTTCCCCTTCCTGAGGCGGCGGACGGTGGTCCAGAATCGCTTTGATGCCATTTGGAAGTTGTTTTCCATGGCTTCCCCGAACTCCTCCAATGTCCGAGTTTTTGCCTCCGGCACTGCTAAAGCTGCACACCGCTTGGCCTGTCGGTACCTGCCCGCTGCCTCCGGAGTCCCATGAGCCAAAAGGACCCGATAGGACTCTTTCTTCAGCTTGACGGCATTCCTCACTGCTGGTGTCCACCAGCGGGTTCTAGGATTACCGCCAAGACAGGCACCATCCACCTTGCATCCACAGCTCCAATCGACCGACCCGACAATAGAAGTCCTGAACATGGTCCATGGTCAATGTCCAGCACCTCCCTCGTTACATGTTCAAAATCCTTCCGGAGATGGGAACTGAAACTCTCTCTGACAGGAGACTCTGCTAGACGTTCCCAGCAGACCCTTACAATGCATTAGGGCCTGCCAGGTCTGTCCGGCATCCTCCCCAACATCACAGCCAACTCACCACCAGGTGGTGATCGGTAGAAAGCTCTTCACCCGAGTGTCCAAAACATGAGACCGCAAATCCGATGACACAACTACAAAGTCGATCGTGGAACTGCGGCCTAGGGTGTCCTGGTGCCAAGTGCACATATGGACAGCCTTCTGTTTGAACAATCTGTGACGAGCACAAAAGTCTAATAACAAAACACCACTCGGGTTCAGATCCGGGCGGCCATTCTTCCTAATCACGCCTCTCCAGGTTGCACTGTCGTTGGCAATATGAGCGTTGAAGTCCCCCTGTAGAACAACAGAATCAACCGGGGGAGCAATCTCCAGTACTCCCTCGAGTGAATCCAAAAAGGGTGGGTACTCTGAGCTGCTGTTTGGTGCGTAAGCACAAACAACAGTCAGGACCCGTCCCCCTACCTGAAGGCGCAGGGAAACTACCCTCTCGTCCACTGGGTTGAACTCCAACGTGCAGGCTTTGAGTCGCGATGCAACAGAAATTGCCACCCCAGCCCGTCGCCTCTCATTGCGTGCAACGTCAGAGTGGAAGAGAGTCCAGCCCCTCTCGAGAGAACTGGTTCCAGAGCCCTTGCTGTGCGTCGAAGTGAGTCTGACTATGTATAGCCTGAACTTCTCCGCCTCACGCACTAGCTCGGGCTCCTTCCCCCTCAGCGAGGTGACATTCCACGTCCCAAGAGCTATCTTATGTAGCCGAGGATCGGACCGCCAAGTGCCCTCCCTTCGGCTGCCGCCCAGCTCACGATGCACCCGACCTCTATTGCCCCTCCTATGAGTGGTGAGCCCATTGGAGGGGAGACCCACGTTGCCTCTTCGGGCCCCATGGGGACAGGCCAGGCCACCAGGCGCTCGCCATCGTGCCCCACCTCCGGGCCTGGCTCCAGAGGGGGGCCCCGGTGACCCGCGTCCGGGCAAGGGAAATCTGAGTCCTTTGTTTTTCTTTTTCATCGAGGTCTCCGAGCTGCTCTTTGTCTGATCCCTCACCTAGGACCTGTTTGTCTTGGGAGACCCTACCAGGGGGCAACATAGCTCGTAGGATCATTGGGACACGCAAACTCCTCTACCACGGTACGGTGGCATCTCAGAGGGGAGAAGTTTTTTTATCATGTATAACAAAAATAAAATGTGATCGTAATATTATGAATCTCATTGCTCTTCTATTCATGACTTTCGTACACATGTCCAGAAAGAACAACTTTTGATCAGAGTCCCCATAGGACACGCATCTATATGGCCGACCTCCTGTGTGTTAATCTTGTCATTTTGGGTCATCGTGCTTCATTACTTAAGAAATTGCCAGTCAGCCATCTTTTAATCCCAAATTAATCACATAATCCCGCTTCAGTGTCGGGCTGTCTTTAGCACTACATATCCCCCTGACCCTCGCCGCTTCCTTCCTTCCATACTCCGACAAGCCCCCACACCCCACACCCACCCCGTCGCCCCCCTATTGTGTCTCCAGCTTTGGCATTTCTTTCTTTTCTGGCTCAGGAACAGAGAGTGAAGTCAAAGTGTTTGACCTTCAAATAGGAGCTTCAGCATCATTTTTGGAGGTAATCTAGCGTGTAGAAAGTCTGTTGTTGCCACGGCAACCTCTGATCACCTACTTTGTTCTTTAATAGTGATGGACCAACGTTGTCCTACTACTTGAGGGATCATGGCAGTCAGCCATTCATGGGGTCATATCTAAAAAAAGTTATATTTTTTCATTATATTTTTATTGTATTAATTTGGTTGCAATGTGATCTAAACCAGGTGTGTTCAAACTTTTTGGCCCACGAGACATCATGAGTTCAATAACGCGTCGCACCGCAGAGTGCTTTTAAGTTAATTTTAAATACCAGGCTGTCTATGACAGATTTGCAGTCATCTTGTAGACCAGTGTTTTAGTGTACCGCGAGATATTGCCTGGTGTGCCGTGGGAAATTATGCAACTTCACCTAATTTATCCCAAAAATATTTTTTGCAAATCAATAATTATAATCTGCCAATAATGTGCCGTTGCTTAGTGTCTGTGCTGTGTAGAACTGGGCAGGGTAACCACGTAATACTCCATGTCAGTAGGTCGCAGCAGGTAGTTCATTGCTTTGTAAAAGTCGGAATGTGTCGGGTGAGACGAGGATGGTTTGTTGTGATCCCAATATGCAGAGCACAGCGTGCAGGTAGAAAAGGTATGTAATGCTTAAACCTAAAATGAACGAAAGGGAAAGGAAAAGGCTATGCAAAATGAAAGTCAAACTGAACTGGCTACAGAAACAGAAACAGAATGCAGGACGACAGCAAAAACTTACGGCGTCCACAAAGTACATCCGTACGGGACGTGACAATCAACAATGTCCCCACAAAGAAGGATCGCAACAACGTAAATAGCCTTGCTCGCTAACACAAAGCAAGTGTGCGGAATAGCGCTCAAAGGAAGACATGAAGCTGCTACAGGAAAACACCGAAAAAACAGTAAGGGCTACCAAAATAACAGCGCAAGACAAGAACTAAAGCACTACACACAGGAAGACACCAACACACTCAAAATAAGGCACGACGACCTGGTGGAGTTACATTTTTTAACGTTTTCTGCTGGTGGTGTGCCTCCGGATTTTTTTTATGACAAAAATGTGCAGTGCCTAAAAAAAGGTTGAAAAACACTGTTGTAGACAACGTGAATAAGTCAGATCAATGACCCTGCTGTGTTAATAATAGCACATCATGTACTTATATTGCACATTCCAAACAACCTTCCCGAATCATGGTGCAAAAAAAAAAAAACTCAATACAGATGGTCACACAGAACACAACCTGCTCACTGAATGCTATGGATATTAGTAAAATGTCCTAACACCATAACATTTTTAAAATTACACCCATTTATTTAAATCCAGTGCCAGATGGGAAAAATACTCTCTCCACACTTGTTCATGTTTGGCGTATTATAGCTGCTTTATATTTCTGATTGATTGCAAAACTTTAAGGTTGTCACAGAAATAAACAAGTTAGGAGTCAAACTTTCACATATTCTTAATACACTAACTATTTATATTGATTATATATGCATTATATTAATTGTATATCCATTATATTATTGTGTACACACACACACTTTAAAAAATGGTTATATATGTATATAAATACACACACATACAGTGTGTGTGTATATATATATATATATATATATATATATATATATATATATATATATATATATATATATATATACACATATATACACATCATCTGCACTGCGTGTAACCCAGTGGTTCTCAAACTTTTTTTGTCATCCCCCACTTTGGACAAGGGGGAGTTTTCAAGCCCCACCTGCTCCCATCGGCCTAACAGAACGCTAATGCCAAGCTTAACATTTTCAAATGTATTGAACATCAAGTAACATCAAGTTGTATACATTCAAACTCAATAACATAAAATAACATCAAGTTCAATAATGAATAAAATAACTGTGCAGTTGTGGTATAACTTGCCCATCCATCCATCCATTTTCTACCGCTTATTCCCTTTGGGGTCGCGGGAGGCGCTGGAGCCTATCTCAGCTACAATCGGGCGGAAGGTGGGGTACACCCTGGACAAGTCGCCACCTCATCGCAGGGCCAACACAGATAGACAGACAACATTCACACTCACATTCACACACTAGGGCCAATTTAGTGTTGCCAATCAACCTTTCCCCAGGTGCATGTCTTTGGAGGTGGGAGGAAGCCGGAGTACCCGGAGGGAACCCACGCAGTCACGAGGAGAACATGCAAACTCCACACAGAAAGACCCCGAGCCCGGGATTGAACCCAAGACTACTCAGGACCTTCGTATTGTGAGGCAGATGCACTAACCCCTATTCCACCGTGCTGCCTGGTATAACTTGCATCAAGTTCAATAATAAATAAAATAACTTGCATCAAGTTCAATAATAAATAAAACAAAAGTGTTATAACTTGCATCAAGTTCAATAATAAATCAAAAAAAGCGTTATAACTTGCATCAAGTTCAATAATAAATCAAATAAAAGTGTTATAACTTGCATCAAGTTCAATAATAAATCAAATAAAAGTGTTATAACTTGCATCAAGTTCAATAATAAATCAAATAACTTGCATCAAGTTCAAAATAAATAAAATAAAAGTGCCACTTTGCAATCTTTGCAAAAAAAAAAGGAGGAGCTATGCATTTGGCAAGACAGGGCAAGTGACAGCACTTTGCCCCGGGAGAGCCACCTTGCTTCACTGTGAAACACATACTTGCCAACCCTCCCGGATTTTCCGGGAGACTCCCGAAATTCAGCGCTTCTCCCGAAAACCTCCCGGGACAAATTTTCTCCCGAAAATCTCCCGAAATTCAGGCGTACCTGAGTGACGCTGGTGTAACCAATCAGATGGTTCTGTGGGTGGGACAAGGCTGGGTGCTGCAGAGACGTACTGACAGAGGCAGTACGAAGCGTAGCAGCTTGTTAAGACGAGTTTAGCACCAAATGATAATATAAATACATTTAATAAAGTCAAATACATTTAATAAAGTCAAATACAAATAAGGCAACAAGAGAAGTATCCTACACTTCTTTTTTGTAAAGTAAATCTGAACAGCCGATATGTGCATTAACTATATGATTTGCCTGAGAAGCCGGACAGGACCAAAAAAAAAAAAAAAGACTTTAGGCGGTGGCCTTTGTTGTTAAGGCGGCTGCCTTAACAACAAAGCGCTGCGAGAAACCCTGTAAATGTGTATATATACACTATATGTGTATATATACATGTATGTATGTATGTATGTATGTATATATGTATATTTACATGTATATATGTACATATACATGTGTTTGTATGTATATATGTATATATACATGTATGTATGTATGTATGTATGTATGTATGTATGTATGTATGTGTGTATGTATATATATATATATATATATATATATATATATACAGGTAAAAGCCAGTAAATTAGAATATTTTGAAAAACTTGATTTATTTCAGTAATTGCATTCAAAAGGTGTAACTTGTACATTATATTTATTCATTGCACACAGACTGATGCATTCAAATGTTTATTTCATTTAATTTTGATCATTTGAAGTGGCAACAAATGAAAATCCAAAATTCCGTGTGTCACAAAATTAGAATATTACTTAAGGCTAATACAAAAAAGGGATTTTTAGAAATGTTGGCCAACTGAAAAGTATGAAAATGAAAAATATGAGCATGTACAATACTCAATACTTGGTTGGAGCTCCTTTTGCCTCAATTACTGCGTTAATGCGGCGTGGCATGGAGTCGATGAGTTTCTGGCACTGCTCAGGTGTTATGAGAGCCCAGGTTGCTCTGATAGTGGCCTTCAACTCTTCTGCGTTTTTGGGTCTGGCATTCTGCATCTTCCTTTTCACAATACCCCACAGATTTTCTATGGGGCTAAGGTCAGGGGAGTTGGCGGGCCAATTTAGAACAGAAATACCATGGTCTGTAAACCAGGCACGGGTAGATTTTGCGCTGTGTGCAGGCGCCATGTCCTGTTGGAACTTGAAATCTCCATCTCCATAGAGCAGGTCAGCAGCAGGAAGCATGAAGTGCTCTAAAACTTGCTGGTAGACTGCTGCGTTGACCCTGGATCTCAGGAAACAGAGTGGACCGACACCAGCAGATGACATGGCACCCCAAACCATCACTGATGGTGGAAACTTTACACTAGACTTCAGGCAACGTGGATCCTGTGCCTCTCCTGTCTTCCTCCAGACTCTGGGACCTCGATTTCCAAAGGAAATGCAAAATTTGCTTTCGTCAGAAAACATGACTTTGGACCACTCAGCAGCAGTCCAGCTCTTTTTTTCCTTAGCCCAGGTGAGACGCTTTTCGCGCTGTTTCTTGGTCAACAGTGGCTTGACACGAGGTATGCGGCAGTTGAAACCCATGTCTTTCAAGCGTCTCTTGGTGGTGGATCTTGAAGCACTGACTCCAGCAGCTGTCCACTCCTTCTGAATCTCCCCCACATTTTTGAATGGGTTTTTTTTCACAATCTTGACCAGGGCGCGGTGATCCCTATCGCTTGTACACTTTTTCTGACCACAGTTTTTCCTTCCCTTTGCCTCTCCATTAATGTGTTTGGACACAGAGCTCTGAGAACAGCCAGCCTCTTCAGCAATAACCTTTTGTGTCTTTCCCTCCTTGTGCAATGTGTCGATGGTTGCCTTTTGGACAGCTGTCAAATCTGAAGTCTTCCCCATGTTTGTGTAGGCTTCAGAACTGGACTGAGAGACCATTTAAAGCCCTTTGCAGGTGTTTTGAGTTAATCAGCTGATCAGTTTGTGGCACCAGGTGTCTTCAAAATTTTACCCTTACACAATATTCTAATTTTGTGACACACGGAATTTTGGATTTTCATTTGTTGCCACTTCAAATCATCAATATTAAATGAAATAAACATTTGAATGCATCAGTCTGTGTGCAATGAATAAATATAATGTACAAGTTACACCTTTTGAATGCAATTACTGAAATAAATCAAGTTTTTCAAAATATTCAAATTTACTGGCTTTTACCTGTGTGTGTGTGTGTGTGTGTGTGTGTGTGTGTGTGTGTGTGTGTGTGTGTGTGTGTGTGTGTGTGTGTGTGTGTGTGTGTGTGTGTGTGTGTGTGTGTGTGTGTGTGTGTGTGTGTGTGTGTATATATATATATATACATATACATCTATGTATGTATGTATATATATACATGTATGTATGTATGTATGTATGTATGTATATATATATATATATATATGTATGTATGTATGTATGTATGTATGTATGTATGTATGTATGTATGTATATATATATATATATATATATATATATGTATGTATGTATGTATATATATATATATGTATGTATGTATGTATGTGTATATATATATATATATATATATGTATGTATATATATATATGTATATATATTTATATATATATATATATATATATATATATATGTATGTATATATATATATATATGTATGTATGTATATATATATATATGTATGTATGTATATATATATATATATATATATATATATATATATATATATATATATATATATATATATATATATATATATATATATATATATATATATATATGTATATGTATATTTGTATTGAACCGTTTTGGTACAGGGGGTTCAGTTCGGTTCGGAGGTGTACCGAACGAGTTTCCACGCGAACATATAAAGTAGCCGCCTAAGCTAAAGATTTAACAAGCTGCTCCGCTTCCTTCTGCCAGTCTGTCTGTACTCTACACAGCACCCAGCATTATCCCACCCACACAACCATCTGATTGGTTACAAACAGAGTGGTAACAGCCAATCAGTAGTACGTATTCAGAGCGGTAACAGCCAATCAGCAGTGCGTATTCAGAGCGCATGTAGTCAGTGCTTAGCGTTTAGCAGGTAAGCATCAGGCAGCAAACTATCCCCAAATTATAATAAACACCTCCCAGTCAACTACTAGTAACATCACTATGAGCCCGTTGACCTTCTAGAAACATAAATGGCAGCTTCAGCTCGCTCGCAGTCCTGGCTTGAGGTGAAGCCTAATTCGCTTTTAGCGTAACGTTAGCTCATTTTGCGGTGTGTGTGTGTGCGTGTGTGTGTGTGTTACGGACAGCAAAGCCCTCCCTGTCTGTCTGTTATTTCACTTTAACTTTTTCTGTGTTGATTGAGCTGTGTTGAAGCAACAAAAAGGACATTATTTTAAATGAAGAGTTTCTGTCTCTGATAGTTGATATAATAATGTAACTGCATCATAAAGCCTACATGAACTCCATGGTGTTCAGGGATGAATAGGCTCTCCTATTGCTATTGTACTATTTTTTCAGCTATAGTTACATTAATCATTAGTAATGGAGCAGCCTAGTTTTGAATGGCAGGGTCCCTGCTATCACATGTTGATAAAAATATAACATTTACATAATAAAAATCAACTACAGGCTTCCCAAATGCTGTAATAAATTAAGCATGATGAGTTGACTTGAAACTGTTTAATGTTGCACTTTTTATATGTAGAAAAAAGTTTTGTGATTTTATTTAATTGATTTGAGGCAGTTTAATGTTGATTAACGTGGGCAGAATTATTATAGTGTTCCCAATGTTAAAAGGATAAAGCAATTGTTTACAAATTTGGTAAATAAATAACCAAAAAATTGATATTTTGTTTTTTTCTTACTGTACCGAATATGAACCGAACAGTGACCTCTAAGGTACGAGGTACGTGCCGAACGGAAATTTTTGTGTACTGTTACAACCCTAATATATGTATGTATATATGTATATATATGTATGTGTATATATACACATATGTATGTATATATATATATATATATATATATATATATATATAAATATACATATATATATATATATATATATATATATATATATATATATATATATATATATATATATATATATATATATACACACACACACAATGTATATTTGTTCCCTTTTAAAAATTCCAATAAAAATGAAGTTAAAAAACTCAATAACTGCTTGGCAAACCACATAGGATGCTTGAAGGCAGGTTCCTCACAGGGGATGTAATGGGAGCCAAGAGCCAATTATCCCTTATTGTTGCTTTAAATCAATCTAAAGTAGTCCACAAACTATTTTATCTGCTGCAATCCAGTTATCAATGTCAGCATCGCTACTGTATCGGTGTTCGTTAGCGAGTTGGGTGGGTGGGAGTGGGTGGGCAGCAGATGTGCGTGACTAGAAACGACCAAGCTTGAGTGCCTGGAATCAGGCCGACCTTCCTCACCCGGGATGTGCGGGCAGATATGACTCCTTAAGAGTTGTGACGGAGAGAGGTGGAGGCGGAGGGACGGGGGAGGGGGCTGCAATGGATTCATGTATGGAGAGAGGGTGGGATGGAGGACCACTTTGGTCTCTTGGGATTCCAAGGCAGTGACCGTGAAAGTGCTTAGATAAACAGAGAGACGGAGGAGAAGGGGAATAGATGGCGGGCGGCGGCAAAGGCAATGGAGGGCGGCGAGGAGGCGCGGCAACGTCGTTGGCAGTTGAGACGGAGGGAATTAAGTTTTTAGGGAAGCTAACCAAAATCGGTCCATGTGACTTCATTGGAGTTTCAACTCTGTCCTTTATAAATAAATGAATAAATGTGGGGGGAAAAATAAATAAAAATTGTGTAAAAATAAAAGTACATTTACAAATTAAATATGACATAACACTAGCAGGTGTGCTATGACTTGTTATGTTGTTTGAATGTCAACAGGTACATTATGCATCTAATGCAAGATCACTTACTGTTATTGTTCGGCATGCTACTTTCAGTTCAGGGGGGTAGCGGGGGGGGTGTATATTGTAGCGTCCCGGAAGAGTTAGTGCTGCAAGGGGTTCTGGGTATTTGTTCTGTTGTGTTTATGTTGTGTTACGGTGCGGATGTTCTCCCGAAATGTGTTTGTCATTCTTGTTTGGTGTGGGTTCACAGTGTGGCGCATATTTGTAACAGTGTTAAAGTTGTTTATACGGCCACCCTCAGTGTGACCTGTATGGCTGTTGACCAAGTATGCCTTGCATTCACTTGTGTGTGTGAAAAGCCGTAGGTATTATGTGATTGGACAGGCACGCAAAGGCAGTGCCTTAAAGGTTTATTGGTGCTCTATACTTCTCCCTACGTACGTGTACCACTACGTACAGCGGCGTTTTAAAAAGTCATACATTTTACTTTTTGAAACTGATACCGATAATTTCCGAACCGATACCGATAGTTTCCGATATTACATTTTAAAGCATTTATCGGCCGATAATATCGGTAGCCCGATATTATCGGACATCTCTAGTCTTAAGTGTTGTACGTGCATACAAATGTTTTAAATTACATTTTTCCTGTTGATCAGGACATTGCTATTTCTAATTTATAAGAAGGGTTCATTGCAGTTTTGGGGTGATTTTACGTGTGAAGACAATATGTCAAAATAAAAATTGTACAGTTACGCAAAGGAAACCACCTAAAGCAATAAACTGTTTCAAGTAGGGATGTCCGATAATATCGGACTGACGATATTATCGGCCGATAAATGCTTTAAAATGTAATATCGGAAATTATCGGTATTGGTTTCAAAAAGCAAAATGTATGACTTTTAAAAACGCTACTGTTTACACGGACGTAGGGGGAAGTACAGAGCGCCAATAAACCTTAAAGGCACTGCCAGTCACATAAAATGGCTTGTCCCACAGACAAGTGAATGCAAGGAATACTTGGTCAACAGCCATACAGGTCACACTGAGGGCGGCCGTATAAACAACTTTAACACTGTTACAAATATGCGCCACACTGTGAACCCACACCAAACAAGAATGACAAACACATTTTGGGAGAACAGCCGCACCGTAACACAACATAAACACAACAGAACAAATACCCAGAACCCCTTGCAGTACTAACTCTTCCGGGACGCTACAATATACACCCCCGCTATCCCCCACTCCTCCGCCCACCTCAACCTCCTCATGCTCTCTCAGGGAGAGCATGTCCCAAATTCCAAGCTGTTTTTTGAGGCATGTTAAAAAAAATATTCCACTTTGTGACTTCAATAATAAATATGGCAGTGCCATGTTGGCATTTTTTTGACCATAACTTGAGTTGATTTATTTTGGAAAACCTTGTTACATTGTTTAATGCATCCAGCAGGGCATCACAACAAAATTAGGCATAATAATGTGTTAATTCCACGACTGTTTATATCGGTATCGGTTGATATCGGTATCGGTAATTAAGAGTTGGACAATATTGGATATCGGCAAAAAAAGCCATTATCGGACATCTCCAGTTTCAAGTTGAAATATGAAGGTAAACCCAAACATGCGTAAAAAATCATATTTGGAGGATTTTTAAGAAATTGGTACATTTTGCCGACCACACCAACAGGGGTTGGGAATCATTGCTTTACCTGAAGTGTCTCTCCACTCGTCTCTCCCAACATCCTGTCCTCTAAATAATTCACAGCGCTTGCTTCTATTAGGGTGCGTTTCCTCGACACGTCTCGCCTGCTACCTCCAACCCGGGGAAGCACTCAACAGAACGCATGGTATTGGCTTTTTAGCGCATGTTGGTTGGGGAAAAACAACAGTATTCCGACACGCGTCTGACACATTTTGGCTTGGCTGATGGACGTGCGGCGGAATGACGCTTTAGCGCCAAGTCGAGCGCGCGGAATTCTTGGAATTTCAAGCCATGCTGCGTGGAAACATGTTTGAACGTATTGCTGCTGCTTCACCTCTCATTGTGCACAGCAAACATCCTCCTTCACCTTCTTACTCATTCTACCTTGTTTACAGCATTTCAACATTTCTGATACGGTTTATCAAATGTGCGATTCTTACTACATTTTTTTGTTAGGATGCATGATGTTTTTTGAGTTGATGTTACCTTGGATAGACTGGGACTGCACACCAACATGTTGGGGGGTTGGAATTAGAGGCTTGGGGAAGGTGGGGGTGTTTCCCCAACTGCCTTTGACCTTGATGTCTCGGCAAGGGAAAAACAAAAACAGGTTATATGCATGTTAAAGAATGACCTACTTATGGAAATTATTGTATCTTTGCCTTTTTTTTTAGTGTGTACTACATCTAAATGCGAGCTACCTATGCGATGCTTTCTAAACCATCTAAACAGGAAAGTTAAGGATTGACCATCTATTTTTTTACGGGAATAGAAAATATACCGCCGGTTCACCGATTCATGGTGCCAAAATTGTCCCGATACCAATATTTTGGTAACTGTACCAAAATTATTACGATACTTTTCTAAATAAAGGGGACCACAAAAAATTGCATTATTGGCTTTATTTTAACAAAAAAAACTTAGGGTACATTAAACATATGTTTCTTATTGCAATTTAGTCCTTAAATAAAATAGTGAACATACTAGACAACTTGTCTTTTAGTAGTAAGTAAACAAACAAAGGCTCCTAATTTAGCTGCTGACGTATGCAGTAACATATTGTGTCATTTTCCATTCTATTATTTTGTCAACATTATTAAGGACAAGTGGTAGAAAATTAATTATTAATCTACTTGTTCATTTACTGTTAATATCTGCTTACTTTCTCTTTTAACATGTTCTATCCACACTTCTGTTAAAATGTAATAATCACTTATTCTTCTGTTGTTTGGATGCTTTACATTAGTTTTGGATGATACCACAAATATAGGTATCAATCCGATACCAAGTAGTTACAGGATCATACATTGGTCATATTCAACGTCCTCATGTGTCCAGGGACGTATTTCCTGAGTTTATAAACATGATATAAATAAATAAAAAACTAAAGAAGATGTTGTGAAGCCAAAAAACCTACATAATCATAGTAGTATTGACTAGATACGCTCCTGTACTTGGTATCATTACAGTGGATGTCAGGTGTAGATCCACCCATGGGGTTTGTTTACATTTTATGCCGGTGAGCTATGATGTGTAGTGAAGTATGTTTAGCTATTCCTCGTCCTGCAGGGATGATACTTGTAAGAAACGTACTTTATTTGTCTCTATGGAGACAAGGATTAGTGATTTGGAAGTAGCTAAAACACTGCCGACTGGGGCTGGACTTTAGCCGCTAGCTAGCTAGCTATGTGTTAAAGCACCCTTTCCAGTGGGCAGTTCACTGTTATAACTTCACCTTTTATCTTTAGTTTTTAAGCCAAAATGTGTCCGTTCTCGCTTTTCTGTCTACATACTGTGTCTGCTTGTAAGTACTCCGTGATTGTGCGCTGCCGAACATGCTCCTCGGCTCGTAAACCAGCAATGACACTGAGAGCTGACTCAGCTAAACTACCGGTTGGTAATGTTGCAATTTTCAATGCCAACAAAGAAATTGACTCAAAAAACACTCCAAAATAGAATAGTAAGTCTCCACTTTTCCCAAAAATGCGCTAGCTTGATGCTAATTTACATAGGTCTTTCTATTGACATGCTACTCATTAGTAAGAGTGCGCAAAAAAAATCGATTGACATCCGAATCATGATTTTCTATTCTTCTGATTCTAAATTGATTCATCATTTTCAAAAATTAACAGAAAAAAACCAGAACAATTTTTTTTTTTTTAAATCTATTTTTAAATATATATTTTTGGTCATCTCTATGCAACCAGTAGGAAACTGTAATCTGTTTTGAAAAAGTGTCATTATAATTCTTATACCAAATAATATATTGGAGAATCATTTTGAGTTGAGAGCCATGTTGAATCGAGAATCGATTCGGAATCGTGTTGTCACCTCAGGAACTGGAATCGGATCGATTCATTAGGTGCCCAAAGATCCACACTCTTACTGATTATCATTAGCAATTTTACATGGCGATTTCAATACCTCCAAATTTGTTAATAAAAACTAAAAATGTCCGATAATGGCTTTTTTTGCCGATATCCAATATTGTCCAACTCTTAATTACCGATACCGATATCAACCAATACCGATATAAACAGTCGTGGAATTAACACATTATTATGCCTAATTTTGTTGTGATGCCCCGCTGGATGCATTAAACAATGTAACAAGGTTTTCCAAAATAAATCAACTCAAGTTATGGAGAAAAATGCCAACATGGCACTGCCATATTTATTATTGAAGTCACAAAGTCCTTTTTTTTTTTTTAACATGCCTCAAAACAGCAGCTTGGAATTTGGAACATGCTCTCCCTGAGAGAGCATGAGGAGGTTGAGGTGGGCAGTGTTGGTGGGGGGAGGGGTGGAGGGTGGTAGAGGGTAGCGAGGGGTGTATATTGTAGCGTCCCGGAAGAGTTAGTGCTGCAAGGGGTTCTGGTTATTTGTTCTGTTGTGTTTATGTTGTGTCACGGTGCGGATGTTCTCCCGAAATGTGTTTGTCATTCTTGTTTGGTGTGGATCCACAGTGTGGCGCATATTTGTAACAGTGTTAAAGTTGTTTATACGGCCACCCTCAGTGTGACCTGTATGGCTGTTGACCAAGTGTGTGAAAAGCAGTAGCTATTATGTGACTGGGCCGGTACGCAAAGGCAGTGCCTTTAAGGTTTATTGGCGCTCTGTACTTCTCCCTACGTCTGTGTACACAGCGCCGTTTTTAAAAAGTCATAAATTTTACTTTTTGAAACTGATACCGATCATTTTGAAACCGATGCCGATAATTTCCGATATTACATTTTAAAGCATTTATCGGCCGATAATATCGGCAGTCCGATATTATCGGACATCTCTAATAAAAACTACAACTAAGATGCGCGTTACAATCAAACAGCTGGTGCGTAATAGGTACAATACTTGCAGTGTTAACTCTTTTTAGGGCACAACAACAGACTAGACAGTAAAGACTGAACTGACAAGCCAACACTCCATAAACTATACACTACTGCTCTAACGTCTTGGACTGTAATAGAGACCCAAACATTTTATAATAAAACAAGATAGACAGCAGTTTTCATAATCAGTAGATTTTTAAATGTTGCAATAAAAAAAGTATATTTTATTATTAAAAGCAATTATTTTGTAAACACACACAAAATCGGTACTGTTGAGTACCGGTATCGATTCCCAGGTACCAGGAACTGGTAGCGTATCTGAGGACCTAACTTCCCAGAGTGGATGTCATGATCACTACTTGAGATTGAATCAACTGCGCCTCTTCCAGGTTGCACTTAAATCTGCTGCAATTAATTCAAATCATAATTAAATACAGATTTAATAAAAACTGCATTTTTTTGGCGACATTTCTTCCAACATGCAAAGATTTTTACCATTGATCCATTACAACAAAGAATGACTCCTGTTGGGAATGAGGTTTTAGTTGGTAAAATGCATTTGTTAAACCGTATACAACCATTTTCCACCATAATGAACACAATTGTTACTGATTAAAGTGTACTAATTACTTGGATGGCCAACAAACTCCCATTCAACATTGGTTTAAAACTAGACTACTGTACACATGATAATGTTGACAATAGAACCATGGATTCAGAGGGAGTTACATTTTTTAATGTCTAAAAATAGTGTAAATGGAGACAAGTCAAACACTTGTCCCAGGCGGAAAACCGTAACTCAGACTGAAGCGTGTCCCTTGAGACCGCCCACAAGCTCATTGATTGGCCTTCTGGCTCTGCCTTTTTGCCAACATGACACTGATTGACAGCACGGGCAGCTGACCAACCAGAGGTCAGCTGCGAGATAAGAGCAATTTCACAACATAGAGATATGTGATAGAAATTATTTTAAAACTTTTGACGTGTTGTGTTAAACTGATGTGTGAGATCATACAGTTTTCAAACACTGCTGTAGTCACGTTACAGTTAGTTTACGCTTTTGAAATTCAAATTTCGGCCCTCAATAGAACTAAAAAAATATATATAATTTAGTAAAAAATAGTAGTTCAAACGTAAGCTTTGCTACACTTTTTTTTTAACCGTAATTTATATTTTGGTGAATATTTTTAGTAAGAAACTAGTCCATTTTGCAGAATCTTGTGTCCAAACAAAGAATCCTACGTGTTGGCGACTTGAGCTCTGTACTTTTTTTTTCTTTTTTTTTTTTAATGGAGTACGAATGCAAAATAAGCCAGCATGGGGCCGAATAAAGTTGCGAGTACCAGCACTTTTATAAATAAGGGAAATAAATAAATTCAAGAAATAACTCATAGCAAAGTACAAATGTCCCTTCCCCCCTCTACTGCTCTTCACCAACAGAAATATTTAATAAACATAAATGTTTTGGAATATCACATTTCACATATTTTTCTGCATGTACTACTAGAATTGTTCTCTTTTGTGTCAATATATTTTTTTTCTATGGGACAAATTGCTTTTCATAAGATTTGGTCTTTTGTCTGACATTTTAATAATAATGTAATATTGTACATGGTAATTTGGATTTGTTATATATTGTATATATTATATAAAAAATATACTATAATAATATATAAACCCTGTTTCAATATGAGTTGGGAAATTGTGTTGGATGTAAATATAAACGGAATACAATGATTTGCAAATCCTTTTCAACCCATATTCAATTGAATGCACTACTAAGACAAGATATTTGATGTTCAAACTCATAAACTTTTTTTTTTTTTTGCAAATAATAATTAACTTAGAATTTCATGGCTGCAACACGTGCCAAAGTAGTTGGGAAAGGGCATGTTCACCACTGTGTTACATGGCCTTTCCTTTTAACAACACTCAGTAAACGTTTGGGAACTGAGGAGACACATTTTTTAACTTCTCAGGTGGAATTCTTTCCCATTCTTGCTTGATGTACAGCTTAAATTGTTCAACAGTCCGGGGGTCTCCGTTGTGGTATTTTAGGCTTCATAATGCGCCATACATTTTCAATGGGAGACAGGTCTGGACTACAGGCAGGCCAGTCTAATACTCGCACTCTTTTACTATGAAGCCACGTTAATGTAACACATGGCTTGGCATTGTCTTGCTGAAATAAGCAGGGGCGGCCATGGTAACGTTGCTTGGATGGCAACATATGTTGCTCCAAAACCTGTATGTACCTTTTAGCATTAATGGCGCCTTCACAGATGTGTAAGTTACCCATGTCTTGGGCACTAATACACCCCCATACCATCACAGATGCTGGCTTTTCAACTTTGCGCCTACAACAATCCGGATGGTTCTTTTCCTCTTTGGTCCGGAGGACACGACGTCCACAGTTTCCAAAAACAATTTGAAATGTGGACTCGTCAGACCACAGAACACTTTTCCACTTTCTATCAGTCCATCTTAGATGAGCTCAGGCCCAGCAAAACCGACGGCGTTTCTGGGTGTTGTTGATAAACGGTTTTCGCCTTTCATAGGAGAGTTTTAACTTGCACTTACAGATGTAGCGACCAACTGTAGTAACTGACAGTGGGTTTCTGAAGTGTCCCTGAGCCCATGTGGTGATATCCTTTACACACTGATGTCGCTTGTTGATGCAGTACAGCCTGAGGTGATCGAAGGTCTCAGGCTTAGCTGCTTACGTGCAGTGATTTCTCCAAATTCTCTGAACCTTTTGATGATATTACGGACCGTAGACGGTGAAATCCCTAAATTCCTTGCAATAGCTAGTTGAGAACGTTTTTTCTTAAAGTGTTCAACAATTTGCTCACGCATTTATTGACAAAGTGGTGACCCTCACCCCATCCTTGTTTGTGAATGACTGAGCATTTCATGGAATCTACTTTTATACCCAATCATGGCACCCACCTGTTCCCAATTTGCCTGTTCACCTGTGGGATGTTCCAAATATGTGTTTGATGAGCATTCCTCAACTTTATCAGTATGTATTGCCACCTTTCCCAACTTCTTTGTCACGTGTTGCTGGCATCAAATTCTAAAGTTAATGATTATTTGCAACCAAAAAAAAATGTTTATCAGTTTGAACATCAAATATGTTTGTCTTTGTAGCATATTCAACTGAATATGGGTTGAAAAGGATTTGCAAATCATTGTATTCCGTTTATATTTACATCTAGCACAATTTCCCAACTCATATGGAAACGGGGTTTGTAATATATCAGTATATATTATATACTGTATATATAATATGTAACTATTACATATATTTTATATTGCTACTATTGTACATTTTTAGTCTACTTTATACCTTTTGTTTTGCTCTCTTTCATTGCCATTGTGTGCACTATTCTTTCCATCCTTTGTAACTGAGCTACTGTGTGGAACAATTTCCCTTGTGGATCAATAAAGTTTGTCTAAGTGTAAGTCTAATTTTGGAACAGATGACTAACTGAGGTGCCACTTGCATGTTTTTGTACTTTGAATCTGTACCTTTTAAAACGTTGGTTTTAGAAAGCTGCAGCATGGATTGCTGTCAGTATTCCAAAAGAGAGGAAAAGTGGATATTACGTAGGCTGGATGGGCGGGACCTTTATGATGGCACCTTTCCCAGGTCTTGATTGGTCCTGATAACTGCACATCTGACCTTATTCACCACCCTGGCCCCTTTTCACTGGTGCCAAAACTCGTATCCTGTTCTTGCTCAAGCACTTTCCTTTGTTTGTGTATTTCCTGCACTCTAGTACAAGCGAGGCAAATAAAGGAGCAATCACTGCCGATGCTGGCGTGCTGGAAAGCCTGCCGAACGAGCCTATTTACATTACGGTGGCTAGAATCTCACCTTTTCCCCTGCAGCCGTGTCCAATAGATCCTGATGGATGGACGGCTGAATCATGATATTTTGCTGAGGTCTGATGGCTGAGGCTGTGCTGCTGCTGAATGGACAACAGGCAGAAAATAAGTTCTTCCAGTTAAATTGCAAGCTTTGTGTGTATTTTACGGGAGGGAAAAATGTGGCTGTGTGGACTCCTCATTTCTGCAGAGAAACAAAGGTCTATCCAATACTACAGTATAGGGCTAAAAATTCAACAATATCAATATTAGCGCAGTAGACACGTAAATAGAGATGTCCGATAATGGCTTTTTTGCCGATATTCCGATTATTGTCCAACTCTTAATTACCGATACTGATATCAACCGATACCGATATATATACAGTCGTGGAATTAACACATTATTATGCCTAATTTTGTTGTGATGCCCCACTGGATGCATTAAACCAGTGGTTCTCAAATGGGGGGACGCGTACCCCTGGGGGTACTTGAAGGTGTGCCAAGGGGTACGTGAGATTTTTTTTAAATATTCAAAAATCCTTTATAAATATAAATAAAAACCAATCTTTTTTTCCAAATAGTTCAAGAAAGACCACTACAAAAGAGCAATATTTTTGCACTGTTATACAATTTAATAAATCAGAAACTGATGACATAGTGCCGTATTTTACTTCTTTATCTCTTTTTTTCAACCAAAAATGTTTTGCTCTGATTAGGGGGTACTTCAATTAAAAACATTTTCACAGGGGGTACATCACTGAAAAAAGGTTGAGAACCACTGCATTAAACAATGTAACAAGGTTTTCCAAAATAAATCAACTCAAGTTATGGAAAAAAAAATGCCAACATGACACTGCCATATTTATTATTGAAGTCACAAAGTGCATTATTTTTTTAACATGCCTCAAAACAGCAGCTTGGAATTTGGAACATGCTCTCCCTAAGAGAGCATGTGGAGGTTGTGGTGGGCAGGGTTGGGGGAGGGGGGTTAAGGGGGGGGTGTTAGGGGGGGGTGTATATTGTAGCGTCCTGGAAGAGTTAGTGCTGCAAGGGTTTCTGGGTATTTGTTCCATTGTGTTTATGTTGTGTTACGGTGCGGATGTTCTCCCGAAATGTGTTTGTCATTCTTGTTTGGTGTGGGTTCACAGTGTGCCGCATATTTGCAACAGTGTTAAAGTTATTTATACGGCCACCCTCAGTGTGACCTGTATGGCTGTTGATCAAGTATGCCTTGCATACTTTTATGTGTGTGTAAAAGTCTCATATATTATGTGACAGGGCCGGCACGCTGTTTGTATGGAGGAAAAGCAGACGTGACGACAGGTTGTAGAGGACGCTAAAGGCATTGTTGTCCGGGTGGAAATCGGGAGAAATTCGGGAGAATGGTTGCCCCGGGTGTTTTTCGGGAGGGGCACTGAAATTCGGGAGTCTCCCGGGAAAATCAGGAGGGTTGGCAAGTACGGTCGCGAGTAGCCCTCGGTCTGCACTTTGAACACACCTGTCTTAGGAGTATGAACTCCTACTTTTGGCACCTATCCAGTTGAAGTTCAAAGGTTTTCAACTTTCGAGTGAGCAAACATTGATGGAAACACACACACACACACACACACACACACATGGGTGTCGGAATACAACACCGGAAACAAGATAAAAACTTAATTTTGTTCTGTCCTGTGGTTTTTGTACTTTTCTAGTGATTGTTATCATCATCATCATCACCAGTGTGTATCAAGTAGATAAACCTAAGAATGAGAGTATTACAAATGGGGGAGGCTGTGTTTTTTTGTAAGAGATTTTCCATCCGGCTGTGCAGGCGGTTGGCCAGCGGGGGGTCCCCAGATGGTCAGAAGTGGGGGGTGAGGTGCTTGTTTGTGCGCGATGAGGGGAGTAAGTACCAGGTTAGACACAACACTGGTGTTTAGTCTCTGGACTGGTTTAATGCATGTGTGTGTGTGGGGTGTGAGGCGGGCGGGCGGGGGAGATTGACCTGATTCTACTGCATTTACATCCCGCTTACACAGAAACATTCCAAAGAAAGAATGTCAATACAGTGGAACCCGCTTAAATCGCTGGTGTTTATGTTGACAACTCATCAGGTCCTGGTCCACCATGTTTTTTCTACTACTAAAAAGGGTCCCTTTAATTTAGCCTTGACATGCATGGTTGCCATACAGTGCAAGTTAAAAGCAAATGGGTCATTTCTATAAAAAAAAAATGGGTTTGTTTATGTTGACATAGTTATAGTTAAGGATGGGTACCGAACTTGGTGCAGTACTGGCACCGACCGAATCCTGCCGGTCCTTCCGATTCATCTACCGTATTTTTCGGATTATAAATCGCAGTTTTTTTCATAGTTTGGCCGGGCTCCAGTGCGATATATATATATATATATACGTTTTTTTCCTTCTTTATTATGCATTTTCGGCAGGTGCGACTTATACTCCGGTGAGACTTATACTCCGAAAAATACGGTAAATCCACGACTCAGCCAAACTACGTGTAGGTAATGTTGCAATTTTCAATGCCAACAAAGTAATTCACTCAAAAAACCCTCCAACGTGAATAAGTAAGGCTCCACTTTTCCCAAAATGTGTTAGCTTGACGCCAATATACGTTGGTTTTGCTATTGACATGCTACTGATTAGCATTAGCGATTTTACATGGCGATTTAAACTACTCTAATTAAATCTACAGCTAAGATGCAAAGCGTATTGATGAGGCGCAACAAAAGACTAGAGAGCAAAGACTGGACTGACTCGCCATCGCACCTTAAACTCTTCTTAAACTCTATCAGAAACGTGATATGTAAACAAAATATAACAACTGGACAGTTATTGAAATCACCTCATTTTGAAATGTTGCAATAAAAATGAGATTTTATTATAAAAAATATATTTATTAGCTCACACAAAAGTACTGAAAATTGGTACCGTTGAGTACCGATATCGCTTCCTAGGTACTAGGAATCGGTACTGTATCAGTTCAAATGTGAACGGTAACCATCCCTGGTTGTAATATTGTCAACTTCATCTTTATCACTTTGCAGCTAAACAGCTACCTAATTACTGTCTAAGTAGCACGGCATTAAAACATGTACACAATGACTTCCTACTCAGTGCAAAGTAGGTGTCAAAATAAAAGCATGGCAAAATTTACTTAGATTCTACCATAGCAACTAACTAAATACGCCCAATTATTTGATTATTTTTTACATTTTGAGCCACCGGAAGAAAAATGTGCACATATTTTTTTTAAAAAGGGTAATCGTGTTGTCAATACTGCACTTACAACAAAATGATCATAGCAGCTCTGTCCGATAAGAGTTTAATTTAAATAAACAAAATGTGCTTAATTGGAGAAAATCCATGCGACAAACTGGTGTAAGTTCAAAAGTCTTTAATTAGACTTAGACTTAGACTTAGACAAACTTTATTGATCCACAAGGGAAATTGTTCCAGACAGTAGCTCAGTTACAAAGGATGGAAAGGGTAATGCACAAAAAGAGGGTGAAAACAAAAGGTATAAAGTAGACAAAAAATGTACCATCGTAGCAATATAACATATAACATATATGTAGGGCTGCAACTAACGATTAATTTGATCATCGATTAATCTGTCGATTATTACTTCGATTAATAATCGGATAAAAGAGACAAACCACATTTCTATCCTTTCCAGTATTTTATTGGGAAAAAAACAGCATACTGGCACCATACTTATTTTGATTATTGTTTCTCAGCTGTTTGTACATGCTGCAGTTTATAAATAAAGGTTTATTAAAAAAAATACAAAAATAAAAATAAAATTAAAAAAAAAAATTTAAAAATGCCTTTGCGCATAGCATAGATCGAACGAATCGATAACTAAATTAATCGCCAACTATTTGTATAATCGATTTAATCGATTAGTTGTTGCAGCCCTACATATATGTAGTATTTACATATTATATGGGATTAAGCGGTAGAA
This sequence comes from Nerophis lumbriciformis, assembly GCF_033978685.3. Lineage (NCBI taxonomy): Eukaryota > Metazoa > Chordata > Actinopteri > Syngnathiformes > Syngnathidae > Nerophis > Nerophis lumbriciformis. Next base: position 24,843,550 of record NC_084568.2, on the reverse strand, counting down.
AATGGATGGATGGATATATACAGTATATAATATACACTGATATATTATATTATTGTACTATATTTTTATATAATATTCACAATGTATAACAAATCCCAGTTACCATGTACAGTATTACAGTGTATGTAACAGCTGCAACAAAAAAAAAGGCAGCATAAAATAGAGAGTAGACCCAGCAGAAAATATTCATACTCCTTGGTCTTGTCCACATTAAGGAGCAGATGGTTCGCCTGAGACCACTCCACAAAGTCAGCGATCAGTGCCCTGTACTCCAGTTCCTGTCAACTTGAGGGTTGCAGGTTCGATCCCCGCATCCGCCATCCTAGTTACTGCCGTTGTGTCCTTGGGCAAGACACTTTACCCACCTGCTCCCAGTGCCACCCACACTGGTTTAAATGTAACTTAGATATTGGGTTTCACTATGTAAAGCGCTTTGAGTCACTAGAGAAAAGCGCTATATAAATATAATTCACTTCACTTCACTTCACTCTCCGATACACCCAACCACAGCAGAGTCATCGGAGTATTTCTGCAGGTGGCATTATCACACATTCACCCCCCCAGGATTTTCATGCAAATTCAACCAATCCTCGTTCCCTCGACACTTCCGTATACCTCAGAGCTGCTTCCGGTTCCTGTCTACAGCACTAAGCCTTCTGGGTAATGTAGTATATAAACATTAAGCAACACATCAGGGTGTGCTCACTTCCTAGTTAACATTTATGCATGCACTCACAAGACAATTAAAAGCTGATTTTCATTTGCAATGCTGATCTAGCAAAGACGCAACATTGACATGACCGAGATGTTGAAGTGTGATGACATCTGTCGTCATTTTTAATGATAAAAAATCCCGACTATAGATCAATCTCAACAGTTCACAAATGCTCTCAATGTGAGGGGTAAATGTTTTACAACATAAATAACAATATAAACATGGAGAATGTCTGCAACTTGGAAACGACAGAGCAGACTGTGGACAATAAGGAAGCCTATAGTGGTGTATCTTTCAATAGTTATAATTAATTATTACTATTATTAAAACAGTACAGTAATTTGGACAATGTGATCAGAGTATGTTTTTTGCTGACATCTAGTGTCTACTTTAAATACTATACTGTGTGGGGTAAAATGAGTAAAACATCAATATAGTATTTGTTTTGTCATTTTTGTTGAAATCCTGTGCTTTTTGTGATTAAGGTTACAAGGAACACTCAAAAAAAGTGGAATGTATAGAATCACAAGCCAATTCAATATTATTGAACAATACATTCTCAAGTTATCACAACTTTTGCAGTAACGTTTAGAAGAAACTGCTGCAAATTCAGGCATTTTACGGCACAAGAAATCCTGGAGGGACTGTTTTATGTTTCTGGTAGAGGTGCACAAAATAATTAGAATTGAAAATTGTATTTTCCGGACTATAAGGTGCACTTAAAATCTTTTTTCAAAACTCGACAGTGCACCTTCTAACCCGGTGCGCCTAATGTAAGGAATATGTTTGGTTGAGCTTACTCACCTTGAAGCTATTTTATTTGGTACATAGTGTAATGATAAGTGTGACCAGTAGATGGCAGTCACACACAAGAGATAAGTGTAGACTGCAATATGACTCAAGTAAACAACACCAACATTTTATATGTTCCATTGAAAATATAGAACATTACACACTGCGCTCAAAAATCGATCAAAATGTTTTAGTACGACTTTGGTAAAGTACAAAGCCGCACGAGTATTATTATGGTGTGTGTTTAAGGTAGGACATATTACCTGCCGTTTTGTTTCGCAATATTATGCAAAAGCAACTTTTCTTACCTTCTGGTACCTGCTGATCTGTCTTTGGTATCTGCATAAATCCTGAAAAATTGCGCGCGTCAGACTTTGTAGTACGTGTCGACACCGTAGTCGATAAGCGTCTTCTTGTTATGGGACATTCATCCTCCGCTGTTGCCATTTCTAATATAAAGTAGTGTAAAGTTCTTACTTATATCTGTCAGTAAACTCGCCATGAAAGCCCTAAAACATACCGGTATAGTGAGTTTACATTATTCACCCAAGGGACTTTAGTTATTAGAGTTCCGGTCGGACGGTTTTTCACGGGACACATTTCCTGTGTTGTTGTTGTTTCCGGATGAGGAGATGCTGCTCCGTTATTGATTTAAGTAAATTCTAAATGTCATTAAAACAGTTAGCTCCATCTTTTGACACTTCTTCCACTCCCGTCCTTGCACGCTACACCGCTACAACAAAGATGACGGGGAGAAGACGTTGTCGAAGGTGAGCCTCGTATATAAGACCGCCCACAAAACGGTGCATCCTGAAGCGAATGTCAGAAAGCGGCTTGAAGATGATCTGTAAAACATAATCTATGCAACATTTTGACCGAAGAACCACCATTACATGTTATGTAGACCAGTGGTCCCCAACCACCGATTGGTACCGGGCCGCACAAGAAATTAACATTTTTTTTATTTTGTTTAAAAAAAAATTATTAAATCAACATAAAAAACACAATATATACATTATACATCAATATAGATCAATACAGTCTGCAGGGAAACAGTCCGTAAGCACACATGATTGTATTTCTTTATGGAAAAAAAAATAAAAATAAAATAAAATAACACCCCGCCCCCTCCCTCCCCCCGGTCCGTCGGACAAATTTTCAAGCGTTGACCGGTCCGCAGCTACAAAAAGGTTGGGGACCACTGATGTAGACCACAAGGAAGTGTTTTACATTTAGAAAATAATAAAAATAATACGACTCCTTTAATGCGCCCTATAATCCGGTGCGCCTAATATGTGAAAAAAGATTAAAAAAAATAGACCATTCATCAGCAGTGCGCCTTATAGTCCGGTGCACCCTATGGTCCAGAAAATACGGTAACTATAACAATTCATAATTTTCAAAAATCAATGTTTTGTTTGTTGTTGTTTTTTTGTATAAGAATATATTTTTTAAGATATGTTTTGAGGCCATCATCATGCAACCGAAGGAGCTTTTCTAACCTGTTTTGAAAAAGTTTCATTAAAATTACTATACCATTTAAAATATTGCGAGAATCGGTTTGAATCGATTCTGAATCGAACCGGAATGGGATTCACACCCCTATTTTCTAGCCAAGTAATTGTGTAAACATTTGACTAGTTTCGGTATCAGTTTTGTTTATGTCGACCAAAGTGAAGTGAAGTGAGTTATATGTATATAGCGCTTTTCTTTAGGGACTCAAAGCGCTTTAGATAGTGAAACCCAATATCTAAGTTACATTTAAACCAGTGTGGGCAGCACTGGGAGCAGGTGGGTAAAGTGCCTTGCCCGAGGACACAACGGCAGTGACTAGGATGGCAGAAGCGAGGATCGAACCTGGAACCCTCAAGTTGCTGGCACGGCCACTCCACCAACCGAGCTATACCACCCCGACAAAGTCAGCCAGTCTAAGAGGCGGCCATTCAAACGGGTTCCACAGTCGTAACGTTTCAACCGGAAGGTGCAGGATCATTGTTGTATTCTGGCGACAGCTGTGAAGGAAATCCTGTCCGACACTAAAAAGGTCACGCAAAGAATTCCGGGCTTCTGCAAATCATCTCCAGTGGTTTTCTAACTGCCTTTGATTGTAAAAGATGGAGTTCCTAGTCGGATTTCAGACTGCACTAAAGTTAGTCTCAAACAGACATTCTTGGGGTTACTTAAAAAATAAAAAATAAACCACTTTGAAATGATGGTAAAACAGGAATTTTGCGGTGTGGCATTTTTGCAGTGTTGTTTGTGGAGCTTGTCACTAAAGGCAGGGTTTACAAATAGTGTGATGTTGTGCTCATAAAAAAAAAATCACAGCAAGTTTTGTGAGGAAATATTTGTACAAATTGTATGTGAAAGTACTTTAGCCTCTTCATGGTAATAATCCTTTCCTCTCATTTGGTGTTGTGGTGAACAAACAGGAACAACTGGTTTGTGTTGAAGATGTTGTTTACTCTTAACCAAACTGCTCTTTTCAACCTTTGAAGGTCAACGCTGTCGTCGAGGTCGACATGAAAGCTACAGTATTAATGAAGCAAATATTACAAATCTAAAAATACATTTATAGTAGTAGTCAATATTAGGGATGATGTTTGATAAGAAATTATCGAGTTCGAGCCCATTATCGAATCCTTTTATCGAACCGATAAATATTGACTGTTACCCCCTAAGAAAAGAAAATAAATAAATATTGACTGTTGTTACCCAAAGTATGTTAAGTGGGATTTAAAAATATATATATATATATATATATATATATATACAGTAACACAAAAACAACCTGTCTCTGTGATCACTATAGGTGAATACCCATGCCTTGAGGCGTGTTTCCTCCAGGACTGCAATCTATCTGTGGTGGTGGGTTGCGGGCAGGGCGGTGAGCTGCAGGCCTCGAATTTTAAATTTTTAAAGCCAAGACAAGTGTTGCCTGAAAGCAGTGGTCCCCAACCTTTTTGTAACTGCGGACCGGTCAACGCTTGAAAATTTGTCCCACGGACCGGGGGGGGGGGGGGGGGGGGTCTTTTGTTTTGTTTTGTTTTTTTTGTCATAAAAAAAAATGCAATCATGTGTGCTTACGGACTGTATCCCTGCAGACTGTATTGATATATATTGATGTATAATGTAGGAACCAGAATATTAATAACAGAAAGAAACAACCCTTTTGTGCGAATGAGTGTGAATGGGGGAGGGAGTTTTTTTGGGTTGGTGCACTAATTGTAATGTATCTTGTTTTTTATGTTGATTTAATAAAAAAAAATGTTTTGTTTTTTTTTGTTTTTTTTGTTTTTTCTTGTGCGGCCCGGTACCAATCGATCCACGGACCGGTACCGGGCCACGGACCGGTACCGGGCCGCGGCCCGGTGGTTGGAGACTTCTGCCTTGAAGGAGGGCTCATATTTTATGGCAACCAAGGCAAGTTGGAGGGGCACAAAGGCAAACATTATTTTCTTGAGATTATTTTCAGATCCATTAAGAGTTTGATCAGAAGTATGTCGAATAGGAATTAACTATACACAATAAAACATTAACAAAATGCTTTGTCACATGAATGATTTTTGAAGTAATACCTTTGTGACATGAAAAAAAAAATGCAAGTAATGTAAAAAAAAAAACATGACGTTTACATTTTTAATGATTCAAAATAAAACACAAAGCAGTTTGGCTAATGAAGATGAAGTCTAATAAACAAGCTTTGATCTTCTCCAACACCTCCCTAGTGTTTCAGTACAACAGTTTGGCCAACATAAAAACCTGGAGTGATGCCTTTCACATCGAATACACAATCGTCACAGCCTTCATTGAGTTCGATGCGATGACAAAACATTTTAGCCTGTATTGTTATTTGAACACAGTTAAATAAAGGACGTGTGAACATCCCAGTAACCAAACTAAAGACTTTCTAAACAAGTTGTGACAACGTTCACGACACATCACCTGCTGCATGTTTCCTCACCTCATTAACTCTCAGTCACAGCAGCTGATGGACGCTGTATTGAGGAAATAAAAGCAACATCAAATAGTTTTTCTCCTTCGCTGTGTACTTTTAGTCTGGGTACAAGTGCGTCTGTCTCCAATATTGTCCACACCGGTCTCCATCTAAACACAGCAGTGCGCTTTTAAACACACGGCGGGAAGCGAGGAAAAATTACGTTAAAGCAAGCGCTTGGCTCTGTTTACTCCGAGGGGAAATCTCCGCAGCAAAGTCCCTGTAAGTTAGTCCGTCGTGATTATCAAGCCAAACGCTAGTGCGCCTGACTTCGTGTTGCCTAAAATGCATTAATAAATGACAGTTTTTCGGTAATTAAAAGATTAGACGGTGTTACTAACCGTCTGAGATTTTATCGCAAATTATCATTATACTCTTTATTGTTACATCCCGAGTCCATTAACAAGTAAAAAGTCAAGAGCGGTCTTGGCATGTTCTTGCCGCAAATGTTGGTAAATTTTTTGGGCATACGGCGAAAGATGAGGGCAGTCGCAACACGTGCCGCGGTTGCCGTGGTTTAATTCGAGCCCTGGTGCTGTTAACGTGTCGTTTTTCAAAATTTGCCTAATTGACCATGATAAATGTTACTCTTTTGAAAAAGACAATCCAGACAAGAAGGGGTCTGAATTAGGGATGGTTACCGTTCACATTTGAACCGATACGGTACCAATTCCCGGTACTTGGGAATGGATACAGGTACTCAACGGTATCAATTTTCGGTACTTCTGTGTCTGTTGATAAACATTATTGTATTTGAACATATAATCTCATTTTTTATTGCAACGTTTTTTTTAAATGAGCTAATCATGATAACTGTTTAATTATTAAATGTCTGAGTCTCATTTGCAAGTATGACAATTAGGGATGACCGATAATGGCTTTTTGCCGATATCCGATATTCTGATATTGTCCAACTCTTTAATTACCGGTACCGATATCAACCGATACCGATATCAACCGAAATATGCAGTCGTGGAATTAACACATTATTATGCCTAATTTGGACAACCAGGTATGGTGAAGATAAGGTACTTTTTTTTTTTTTTTTTAAATAATAAAATAAGATAAATAAATTTAAAAAAAACTTCTTGAAAAAAAAAAAGTAAAACAATATAAAAACAGTTACATAGAAACTAGTAATTAATGAAAATAAGTCAAATTAACTGTTAAAGGTTAGTACTATTAGTGGACCAGCAGCACGCACAATCATGTGTGCTTACGGACTGTATCCCTTGCAGACTGTATTGATATATATTGATATATAATGTAGGAACCAGAATATTAATAACAGAAAGAAACAACCCTTTTGTGTGAATGAGTGTAAATGAGGGTGGGAGGTTTTTTGGGTTGGTGCACTAATTGTAAGTGTATCTTGTGTTTTTTATGTTGATTTAATTAAAAAAACCAAAAAAACGATACCGATAATAAAAAAACGATACCGATAATTTCCGATATTACATTTTAACGCATTTATCGGCCGATAATTTCGGCAGGCCTATATTATTGGACATCTCTAAATGTTATGCTTATTTCAAACATTTCCTCAAAATACGCATTGAGGGCCTGCTTTACGAAAGGATTGCGTGTACTAAAACACGTGCAAACCTGATAGCACACGCAAAGCTGATCTACTAAACTTGTGCAAAGTGGATTGTGTATGATAAGTGAGCAGAATAAGGCGTGCGATCCATTTTGCATCCCTGTCGTCATTAATATGCAAAATATCTGCTGATTATCAAAACGCTCATAAAGCTGGGAGAAAATGCAAATATAATTATTTAGCACGTGCAATGTGATTTATCAACACTCACCGTTTTTCGAGCACTATTTTGCGTTTTATTTTATTTAGGACGTGCAAACAGACAGTTCCACACACGGCTGCAGGATCAGTGCTTGTCTAGTCAGCAACATAATTTCATAATATTATAGCTGCAAGAGGACTGAAGGAGCTGATTAAACACATTCAAATTGATGCGTTTTGGCGTCCTTTAGTATTTTTTTCATGACGTTTGTTTTTTTGACATAGAATATATATTATAAAATATTTTTTTTATGGAAATAAAAACTTCTTGAAGTATGCACCTTCAGCGGTAAAAAAAAAAAAAAAAGGGGGGGGGGGAATGGTGTCGATGTAGATGCACTACACCAGCGTTTCTCAAAGTGTGGGGCGCGCCCCACTGGTGGGGAATAGAGACATGACAGGTGGGGCGCGAGGAACGGGAGGACATTTCACTTTAATTATTTTTTTTTAAATTATATACTTAGATTTTTTTTTTTTTACTATGCTTTCATTTTCTATACACACTGTAAATCACTTTGTGATTCTGTCTGTGGAATCCGCTATATAAATAAATGTAAATTACTTATTTTTCCTGTAGGCTTTAAATTTTTCGGTAGGAGCGAAAGTTTGACAGACATAGCAACAGTAACTAATGGGGGCGGGGCTAAGCGGATCAAACTTTCGCGCGGATGGGTAGCAGGCTAATGTGTGGACCACAATTACACAAAATGGATACATTTGTGACTGGCACCTCAAAGGTCGTCGAGCCAGAGCCAGAGCCAGAGCCAGCGCCTGCAGAAAAACAAAAATCTGACGGGCCTAATCAACCATAAAGCCAACCGAAAAGAAAATATGAAGGGTATCTTGCTCTTGGATTCACGGCAGTGGTGGTGGAGGCAGAGGAGAGACCCCTGTGTGTTCTGTGTCTAAAAGCGCTAGCAGCAGACAGCATGAGACCCAACAAATTAAAGAGACACCTCGAGACCACACACCCCAATCACGTCAATAAGCCACTTGATTTCTTTCAAAGAAAACTGACAGAGTACCGTCAACAGGAGAAGCGCATGGTAAAAGCTACATCAGTAAACAGTAACGCTCAAATGGCTTCATATAGAGTTGCATACAGAATTGCACAATGCAAAAAAACACATGTTATGTCCTCGGTTTCACCTATGTGCTTATTTAGGTGTCTTAATTTAATAATAATCAGGCAACACGTTTCAACTCAATGCCTCGGATCGCTCCCGTTTATTAACAACTTCGAGAGTCCAAACTCTCCCTCCCTCCCGTGACGTCACACACTGAACACATGCTACGGTGGCTCGGACATGACAAAACAGTACATGACACCTCACACAATTGCTGAGCAGCTCATTCTCCCCGCTGCAATAGACCTGGTGTCAGTCATGCTTAGTTATTTTATTTATTATTGAACTTCATGCAAGTTATACCACAGCTGCACAGTTATTTTATTTATTATTGAACTTGATGTTATGTTATTGAGTTTGAATGTATACAACTTGATGTTACTTGATGTTCAATAAATTTGAAAATGTTAAGCTTGGCATTAGCGTTCTGTTGGGGCGATGGGGGCAGGTGGGGCTTGAAAACTCCCCCTTGTCCAAAGTGGGGGATGACAAAAAAAGTTTGAGAACCACTGCACTACACGACTGCTTCCAAAATGCCTCATAAAAAGTGGTACACGTCTCCTGCTTGTTTGTAAACATAACAAAATGCCATAAGTGGGAGCATGATGACATGAATGTGCAGTAAATGAGAGTGTCTCCGTGGTGATGCCCCACATAGCACACGCAAAATTCTCTTTTAAATAGGGCGGTCTGTACCACTTTATAATTACACATGCAGTCTGAGTAAATCACATGCAACATGCCCATTAATAGTACATGTTATTTCATTTTTTGCACATACTGTTTACCGCGTGGTGTTTGAATCTTTGTAACTCAGGCCCAGAGTCCATAAAGTGTGTTTTATCCAACTACCCATGAGCATTCCTCCACTTTCTCAGTCTTTTTTGCCACTTGTGCCAGCTTTTTTGAAACATCAAATTGCAAATGAGCTAATATTTGCAAAAAATAACAAAGTTTTCCAGTTCAAACGTTAAATATCTTGTCTTTGCAGTCTATTCAATTGAATATAAGTTGAAAAGGGTTTGCAAATCATTGTATTCTGTTTTTATTTACCATTTACACAACGTGCCAACTTCACTGGTTTTGGGCTTTGTAGTACTGATATGTCAAAAAGGCAAATATGGGCGCAGATAATGGATGGCTCTCTAGTTAAGAGAGTTAATACTGGCACCTCTAGTCCACCATAGCAGGATTGTTCTAGCCTGAGAAATCCAGCAATGTCCAGCCAAGGCCCAGTGACCACAGTCTAACTCCACACAAGCCGAAGCGCCGCCCACTCACCGCAGTGTTTGACCACGACGCAGACCGTGGCGCCGCCGAGTCTTCCCAGCCTCCCGCCGCCTTTCGCACGTCCGCGCGAAAAAAAAGAGGCGCCCTTTCTTACTGGGGGGACTGACAGTTCTCGGCGTGGCACGCCTGCGAGTCTCGGTGGGCCGCTGTTGCCTTTCAGTATGCATGCTGGGCGTGATGTATCTGCTCTGTATTCCTCAGGCCATGTTGTGGGATTGTTGCTGCTTTAATTATTCTCTCATATTAAAAGGATCAAAAGGTCTCTGCCAGTGTGGAACCTTTGCACATCATTAGGGAGCTGCACACACCAGCAGCACTGGCACACAGTCTATGATGCACGTATTAGTCTCACTGTTCTCGCAAACCACTGTTGGGTATAAATATTGAAGAAGACCAGGATTGTTTTTATTTATTTATTTATATATATTTTTTTCAATAGGCTGGCACTGACACGCGTGCATAGTTCCTGCGCTGTCACCACTCTGCAGCGTGGCGGCTGGCAGGAAGAGGGTGGTAATTGGGGCGTACCCGGACCTGTACCAGGCGCCGCGGAGGGAGGGGGGGTGAGAAAGATGGCTGACAGGTTGACGTCGTTGCTGTAATTGCTGTAATGCATATGGCATGGGACACACTGTAGTTACAGGCTTGTGGGAGGATAGGGGGGTGGGGGGAAAGGCGTGTTTTAGGACAGGGAAGTGCAGCCTCTGAAGAAATGTGTCCTCCAAAGATCGCTGGAAGTATGGTCCTCGGTCTTAAAACTACCTCAAAATTCTGATGTACAGCAGGGGTGTCCAGACTGTTTCCACTGAGGGCCACACACTGCAAAATCCAAACAGGCGGGGGCCTTTTCGACATTTTTCATTTTCAAAATCTAGTTGAATTTTTTACCTTTAGCACTCCCCTCAAGTTTGGCCCCCGGGGCCCTGAAAGGTGTGCGTCATAAAATGTTAAAATAAGTTACTTATATATATATATATATATATATATATATATATATATATATCAGGGAATAAGCGGTAGAAAATGGATATATATATATATATATATATATATATATATATATATATATATATATATTAGGGCTACAACAACTAATCGATTAAAATCGATTATAAAAATAGTTGGCGATTAATTTAGTCATCGATTCGTTGGATCTATGCTATGTGCATGCGCGGAGGCAATTTTTTATTTGTATTTTAAAAATGTATATTGTTTATATTTTGTATTTACATTTTTTTAAATTTTTTATAAACCTTTATTTATAAACTGCAACATGTGCAAACAGCTGAGAAACAATAATCAAAATAAGTATGCTGCCAGTATGCTGG
>NC_084568.2:24810000-24827500 GCF_033978685.3 Nerophis lumbriciformis | reverse complement strand
GCAAGTAGAGTGGTTCGTAAACCGAAATTATAGAAATTATATTTCTATAAGGGTTGTACGGTATACCGGTATTAGTATAGTACTGCAATACTAATGAATCATATTCGGTACTATATCGCCTCAGAAAAGTACCGATCCCCCACCTCCCCGCGACCCCGTCTTCGTCAGGTCTTGACATTGCTGGTTTACGAGCAGACGAGCATGTTCGGCGGCACACAATCACAGAGTACTTACAAGCAGACGCAGTGTGTAGACAGAAAAGGGAGAACAGACGCATTTTGGCTTAAAAACTAACAATAAAGGTGAAGTTATAACACTGAAACGAAATATCTAAACTTGCTTCACTACACACCGTAGCTCACCGGCGTCAAAATGTAAACAAATGCCATTGGTGGATCTACACCTAACATCCACTGTAATGATACCAAGTGCAGGAGCGTATCTAGTCGATACTACTATGATTACGTCGATATGTTTTGCCATCACATCTTCTTTTGGTTTTTTTAAATGTATATTATGTTTACAAACTCAGGAAATATGACCCTGGACACATGAGGACTTTGAATATGACCAATGTATGATCCTGTAACTACTTGGTATCGGATCGATACCCAAATTTGTGGTATCATCTAAAACTAATGTAAATCATCCAAACAACAGAAGAATAAGTGATTATTACATTTTAACAGAAGTGTAGATTGAACATGTTAAAAGAGAAAGTAAGCAGATATTAACAATAAATGAACAAGTACCGTATTTTTCGGATTATAAGTCGCAGTTTTTTTCATAGTTTGGTCGGGCTCCAGTGCGACTTATATATGTTTTTTTCCTTCTTTATTCTGCATTTTTGGCAGGTGCGACTTATACTCCGATGTGACTTATACTCCGAAAAATACGGTAGATTAATAATTCATTTTCTACCACTTGTCCTTCATAATTTTGACAAAAATAATACAATGGAAAATGACACAATTTGTTACTCGGACGTCAGCAGCTAAATTGGAAGCTTTTGTTTGTTTACTTACTACTAAAAGACAAGTTGTCTAGTATGTTCACTATTTTATTTAAGGACTAAATTGCAATAAGAAACATATGTTTAATGTACCCTAAGATTTTTGGTTAAAATAAAGCGAACAATGAAATTTTTTTTGGTCCCCTTTATTTAGAAAAGTATCAAAGTACCGAAAAGTATCGAAATAATTTTGGTATGGGGACAACACGAATTTCTATTGAGCAAAGTGGCATCGAGTCATACCAAAGACTATAAAAATGGGACCCTTTACCTCCCTGCTTGGCACTCAGCATCAAGAGTTGGAATTGGGGGTTAAATCACCAAAAATTATTCCCGGGCGCGGCCACCGCTGCTGCCCACTTCTCCCCTCACCTCCCAGGGGGTGATCAAGGGGATGGGTTAAATGCAGAGGACAAATTTCACCACACCTAGTGTGTGTGTGGCAATCATTGGTACTTTAACTTTAACTTTTAACTTAACTTAGCATTAATAACTGACAGCTCCACAATATTGATCCATCCACCTTCAGGGTCTCACCTGCACCAGAATGTGGGTTTTCTACATATTTCAATTCTTCACATCTGCCCTCGATACCTTCTCCCATCTTGAATTTCCCTGACCCCTGTGTTTATTTATCACCATCTTTCCCCCATTCATTTTCCTCTCACGTGTTCTTTTCCCCCCTCCTCTCCTGACTCCTGGGCTTGTCTACCACTTCTCCTCCTTCTTCCATTCCACACTCTGGTTCCCCCTGGCTGACTCCCAGCGCCCCTTGTTCCCCTTTCCCTCCGCTCTGTCACCCCTCTATAAAGACTCCCACTGACAGACCTGACCCTTCCTGAGCCGCATCCGGACCCCTCGGTTTTTGTTTCTTTTTCATCCTCATGCTATCCGATGCCAGGAGAAGACTAATTAAAGTCTTCCACTTGGTTGTGCTCCTTTCTGTCTGATGGTCTGCACTCCGAGACTCTCTGGGGTCACTCATTAAAACACTTAACTTTCTTTTGCCGGGGTTTTTGTTTTTAACCTGGTCGTTTGTATCGGGTCCTCCTAATTAGGCGAAGACGTTCTCGTTTGGAAATTCTTGCATGTAGTGCACGCCTCGGCCTCATAGTGAGAAAGTTCGAGTTGGATATGCGTTGAGCTTCTTGATATTTTTTCCAAAACAGTTTGTTTGAGTCTTAAAAATTATAATTTCATATATCAGTCCTTTGATAGACAGTTGATCAGTCCATGGTCTGAGAACAGGATAAACGCTGTAAAAATTGGATGACTGCATGTATTTTTTTTTAAGTTATCGATGGATAGGATTTAGTTGATTTTCGGGTTATGTGCCTATTTGCTTTTCATACCTGACCACTACCGCTAAAGTTAAAAGTTAAAGTACCACTGATAGTCACACATGATGAAACGTTTTCAAAACAGGAGAGTTTTAACTTGCACTTACAGATGTAGCGACCAACTGTAGTTACTGACAGTGGGTCTCTGAAGTGTTCCTGAGCCCATGTGGTGATATCCTTTACACACTGATGTCACTTGTTGATGCAGTACAGCCTGAGGGATCGAAGGTCACGGGCTTAGCTGCTTACGTGCAGTGATTTCTCCAGATTCTCTGAACTCTTTGATGATATTACGGACCGTAGATGGTGAAATCCCTAAATTCTTTGCAATAGCTGGTTGAGAAAGATTTTTCTTAAACTGTTCAACAATTTGCTCATGCATTTGTTGACAAAGTGGTGACCCTCACCCCATCCTTGTTTGTGAATGACTGAGCATTTGATGGAATCTTCTTTTATACCCAATCATGGCACCCACCTGTTCCCAAATTGCCTGTTCACCTGTGGGATGTTCCAAATAAGTGTTTGATGAGCATTTCTCAACTTTATCAGTATTTATTGCCACCTTTCCCAACTTCTTTGTCACGTGTTGCTAGCATCAAATTCTAAAGTTAATTATTATTTGCAAAAAAAAAATGTTTATCAGTTTGAACATCAAATATGTTGTCTTTGTAGCATATTCAACTGAATATGGGTTGAAAATGATTTGCAAATATGTATGTATGTATGTATGCATGTATGTATATATATATATATATATATATATATATATATATATATATATATATATATATATATATATATATTTATATATTTATTTATTTATTTATTTATTTTTTATATATTTTCTTTTCCAGAGTGCGATGATGTCATCGATGGGAAATTGCATGTTTAGACAATATGATTTTCCTGAGCGGATAGGAGACACTGAGAGTAACAATCGGTAGAAAATGGATTAGAAAAGACTTTAAAAAATTATAATTAAAAAAAATAAAGTCTTTTTTTTGTACGCTGGCGTACGGGCCGGCGTTTGGGGACCCCTGTTATAGAACTTACAAACATTGCTTAGAGTGATGAATTAAGAATCCTTTCGAGCAGAAAGGCTACGGACAACTATACGGCACAAGACAGGTCTATTTTCTTTTTTGATAGGGCGCATTAAAGGACTTTTTTTTTTCTTCTAAATGTAAAACACTTCCTTTTGGTCTACATAACATGTAATGGTGGTTCTTTGGTCAAAATGTTGCATAGATTGTGTTTTACAGATCATCTTCAAGCCGCTTTCTGACAGTCTCTCCAGGATGCGCCGTTTTGTGGGCGTTCTTATTTACGTGGCTCACCTTCGGCAGGGAATGTGTCCCGTGAAAAAACGTCCGACCGGAACCCTCTAATAACTAAAGTTACTTGGGTGAATAATGTAAACTCACTACACCGGTATGTTTTAGCGCTTTCATGGCGAGTTTACTGACAGATATACTGTAAGTAAGAACTTTGCACTCCTTTATATTAGAAATAGCAACACCGGAGGATGAATAACAAAATAATAGAGAAAAAGAAAAAGCTTATTGGCACGGACTACAAAGGCGGAAGCGCGCAATTTTTCAGTATTGATGCAGATCCCAAAAACAGATCAGCAGGTACCAGAAGGTAAGAAAAGTTGCTTTTGCATAATATTGCGAAACAAAACGTCAGATAATATGTCTTACCTTATACACACACACCATAATAGTACTCGTATGTTTAATGCGCCGACAATCCATCAAGCGGTGCGGCTTCATAGCTTACCAAAGTCGTACTGAAACATTTTCATAGATTTTTGAGCGCCGTGTGTAATGTTCTATATTTTTAATGGAACGTATAAAATGTTGGTATTGTTTACTTGAGTCATACTGCCTTCTTATTTCAGTCGACACGTATCTCTTATGTTTGACTGCCATCTACTGGTCACACTTATCATTCCACCATGTACCAAATAAAATTGCTTCGAGGTCGGTAAGCAAAGCCATAATTATTCCGTACATTAGGCGCACCGGGTTATAAGGCGCACTGTCGAGTTTTGAGGGGAAATAAAAGATTTTAAGTGCGCCTTATAGTCCGGAAAATACGGTACTTCATAGTTCGACAACGTCCAATATATAGCCTATACCAGTGGTTCTTAACCTTGTTGGAGGTACCGAACCCCACCAGTTTCATATGCGCTTTCACCGAACCCTTCTTCAGTAAAAAAATAAATATCTTTTTTTTTTTTCAAATTCAAAACAAAGTTATGTTTTTTTTTTACCGGTGCACAAAATTAACCATGCATGAACATCACCTTGTTCAAAGAACAAAACCAACATCGTGCATGAACTCACAACAATTTACACACCTGCAAATCAGTCTGACTTCTGCTGTTGCCGTATCCACAATACGCCGATATGGAGAAGTTTTTATTTACACGATGAGTCAGGTGTGTCTCGACTCACCCCTAGGGTTCGATCGAACCCAGGTTAAGAACCGCTGGCCTATACAGTACTGCCATCTAATGTCTTGGAAGTGCAACGGCATTGCAAATGAGACTCAAACGTAATCAGAAAACAAGATATAACAACTGGACAGCACAGTTATCATAATCAGCTCAATTTTTAAATGATACATTAACAAAAGTACCAAAAATTGGTACTGGTATCGATTCCTAACAACCGGGAATTGGTACTACAGGTACCCATCACCTGGTTCTCACACTCAGGGTTATTAATCCCCAATCCTTGTCTTCGACATCTGCCGACTTCCCTTCCGTCACCCTCACCTGTGCCAGGCTCCATATTTGATTGTACGCCAGCAACTCTGCTGTACGATAGCGCTGACAGGAAGCTATGGTGCAGCAACAAGCATTACTTTACTCCACAGCTTTCTCCTCTAATGATGCTGTCTTGTCAAAGATTTGTTATTGCGCCTGAAGCCAGTCGACCTCCACTGAAGGTGTGTTTGTGCGTGCCGAGTCACGTCTGCATGCACGCTCCTGTCTCAGCCTATCTGCAGGAAAACAAGACATGGTGATTGTACTTGAACTCCTCTCAGTGGTCTTAATTAGCATGGATTCTCTCACAACTATATCACCTTACAGCGTGCGGTATTACTCCGGCTGTGCCGTGCAGGTGTCGAAACCCATCCGTGAGCCGCAGGTACCGACTTTCCAGGGAGGTATTTAGGAATCCCAGAGTACCCTGTTATCTCCCTAATTGCTTTCTCCCGCCATTCAGTCTCCTATGACTCGGGCTGCAAAGCCTCAGTCCATTGTGTCACTTCTCAGCCCGTCTCCTTCTGACTTCCACTGATTATTTCTCCGTGTCAGAGCCAGAACCCTATCGATTTTAGGTGATATGTGACACGAGAGCGAACAGGCAATTTGAATTACATGTTCTTCTCCCACACCTCTGGTGTAGGCATGGGTACCGTTCACGTCTGAACCGATAAGGTGCCATTTCCCAGGTCCTGGGAATTGGTATCCATATGCTACTTTTGTGCGTGTTAATAAATATAAATTGTTTTTGATAATACAAACCCCGTTTCCATATGAGTTGGGAAATTGTGTTAGATGTAAATATAAACGGAATACAATGATTTGCAAATCATTTTCAACCCATATTCAGTTGAATATGCTACAAAGACAACATATTTGATGTTCAAACTGATAAACATTTTTTATTTTTTGCAAATAATCATTAACTTTATAATTTGATGGCAGCAACACGTGACAAAGAAGTTGGGAAAGGTGGCAATAAATACTGATAAAGTTGAGGAATGCTCATCAAACACTTATTTGGAACATCCCACAGGTGAACAGGCGAATTGGGAACAGGTGGGTGCCATGATTGGGTATAAAAGTAGATTCCATTAAATGCTCAGTCATTCACAAACAAGGATGGGGCGAGGGTCACCACTTTGTCAACAAATGCGTGAGCAAATTGTTGAACAGTTTAAGAACAACATTTCTCAAGCAGCTATTGCAAGGAATTTAGGGATTTCATCATCTACGGTCCGTAATATCATCAAAGGGTTCAGAGAATCTGGAGAAATCACTGCACGTAAGCAGCTAAGCCCGTGACCTTCGATCCCTCAGGCTGTACTGCATCAACAAGCGACATCAGTGTGTAAAGGATATCATCACATGGGCTCAGGAACACTTCAGAAACCCACTGTCAGTAACTACAGTTGGTCGCTACATCTGTAAGTGCAAGTTAAAACTCTCCTATGCAATGCAAAAACCGTTTATCAACAACACCCAGAAACGCCATCAGCTTCGTTGGGCCTGAGCTCATCTAAGATGGACTGATACAAAGTGGAAAAGTGTTCTGTGGTCTGACGAGTCCACATTCCAAATGTTTTTTGGAAACTGTGGACGTCGTGTCCTCCGGACCAAAGAGGAAAAGAACCATCCGGATTGTTATAGGCGCAAAGTTGAAAAGCCAGCATCTGTGATGGTATGGGGGTGTATTAGTGCCCAAGACATGGGTAACTTACACATCTGTGAAGGCGCCATTAATGCTGAAAGGTACATGCAGGTTTTGGAGCAACATATGTTGCCATCCAAGCAACGTTATCATGGACGCCCCTGCTTATTTCAGCAAGACAATGCCAAGCCACGTGTTACAACGGCGTGGCTTCATAGTAAAATAGTGGACTCGTCAGACCACAGAACAATTTTCCACTTTGCATCAGTCCATCTTAAATGAGCTCGGGCCCAGCAAAGCCGGCAGCTTTTCTGGGTGTTGTTGATAAATGGCTTTCGCTTTGCACAGTAGAGTTTTAACTTGCATTTACAGATGTAGCGACAAACTGTAAAGTTAAAGTTAAAGTACCAATTATTGTCACACACACACTAGGTGTGGCGTAATTATTCTCTGCATTTGACCCATCACCCTTAATCACCCCCTGGGAGGTGAGGGGAGCAGTGGGCAGCAGCGGTGGCCGCACCCGGGAATTATTTTTGGTGATTTAACCCCCAATTCCAACCCTTGATGTTGAGTGCCAAACAGGGAGGTAATGGGTCCCATTTTTATAGTCTTTGGTATGACTCGGCCAGGGTTTGAACTCACAACCTACCGATCTCAGGGCGGACACTCTGTAGTTACTGACAGTGGTTTTATGAAGTGTTCCTGAGCCCATGTGGTGATATCCTTTACACACCGATGTCGCTTTTTGATGCAGTACAGCCTGAGGGATCGAAGGTCCTTAATATCATCGCTTACGTGCAGTGATTTCTCCAGAATCTCTGAACCTTTTGATGACATTACAGACCTTAGATGGTGAAATCCCTAAATTCCTTGCAATAGCTCGTTGAGAAATGTTGTTCTTAAACTGTTGGACAATTTGCTCACGCATTTGTTTAGAAAGTGGTGACCCTCGCCCCATCCTTGTTTGTGAATGGATTGTTTGTGATTTGTCATGGAAGCTGCTTTTATACCTAATCATGGCACCCACCTGTTCCCAATTAGACTGTTCACCTGTGGGATGTTCCAAATAAGTGTTTGATGAGCGTTCCTCAACTTTCTCAGTCTTTTTTGCCACTTGTGCCAGCTTTTTCGAAACATGTTGCAGGCATCAAATTCCAAATTACCTAATATTTGCAAAAAAAACAAGGTTTTCCAGTTTAAACGTTAAGTATCTTGTTGTTGCAGTCTATTCAATTGAATATAGGTTGAAAAGGATTTGCAAATCATTGTATTCTGTTTTTATTTACAATATACACAATGTGCCAACTTCACTGGTTTTGGGGTTTATACATTAGCTTCAAGCTAGCACTTTTTTTGGGGAAAAGTGAAGCCTTACTTGACATACGTTATAGTATTTTTTTTTGGTCAATTTCGTTTTTTGGCATTGAAAATTGCAACATTACCTGGAGGTAGTTTGGCTAAGTCCGCTCTCAGTCCTGCTGAAATGCCGAAGTGATTAAGCGACCGGGCGTAACATGCCACCGTTTAAGTGTACGTAGGATTGGCGGCATTCGGTTGGTGCCAAAAAAAGTACCCGGATTCGGTACTCATCCTAACTGTCATGGATAAATGGTCTCTGCCAAATATGGGCAGCTATTGATTTCAAACAAGGTAAACTAATGTTAACATTCATTTCCATTAGCAATATTATTTTCTTTAAATGTGCTCTGTAAATACTCCAGTTGTTGTGTGTTGTTTACAAACTCAAAGAACATTGGCCTTACCACGTAGGGTGTCCCGATATTAATATGTACAGTATCAGTAAAAATACAAGCCTCCGATTATATCGATATGCATCTAAAATCTCCAATGAACAAACAGTTCTTCAGTGTGTTTATTTGTGCAAAGCTGAACATGGCATTAAACATCTAAATGTCCTCCAATAAGCACACAAAGTTGGTATTTTCTTGTATTTTAGTCAAGTCATGTACAAAAGGTAAATATGGTAGGCGATAGGCTTATTGGAGATAGCAGCTACACGACAGCCAAGCACACTATAGCACACAAGCTCGACACACGTAATAAGTGTTCTTCATTGAACAATATTGCAGTCTAAAACAGCACATTTGTCAATATAAACAACTATCAAATAATTATATTTGCATATTACTTGTACTTAGAAAGTATCCAGTAACAAACGTGTCTGCATTATTCAACTGCCTCAAAAGCTTGACTTAATGAATTATTGTGATCACTAGGTTTCACCAAAAAAATATATATATAATAATTACCTAGAGATGTCCGATAATATCGGACTGCCGATATTATCGGCCGATAAATGCTTTAAAATGTAATATCGGAAATTATCGGTATCGGTTTCAAAAAGTAAAATTTATGACTTTTTAAAACGCCGCTGTGTACCCGGACATAGGGAAAAGTACACAGCGCCAATAAACCTTAAAGGCACTGCCTTTGCGTGCCAGCCAAGTCACATAATATCTTCGGCTTTTCACACACACAAGTGAATGCAACTCATACTTGGTCAACAGCCATACAGGTCACACTGAGGGTGGCCGTATAAACAACTTTAACACTGTTACAAATATGCGCTGCACTGTGAACCCACACCAAGCAAGAATGACAAACACATTTCGGGAGAACATCCGCACCGTAACACAAGATAAACACAACAGAACAAATACCCAGAACCCCTTGCAGCACTAACTCTTCCGGGATGCTACAATATACCCCCCGCCCCCGCCTCAACCTCCTCATGCGCATATCCCAAATTCCAAGCTGCTGTTTTGAGGCATGTTAAAAAAAAATGCATTTTGTGACTTCAATAATAAATATGGCAGTGCAATGTTGGCATTTTTTTCCATAACTTGAGTTGATTTATTTTGGAAAACCTTGTTACATTGTTTAATGCATCCAGCGGAGCATCACAACAAAATTAGGCATAATAATGTGTTAATTCCACGACTGTATATATCGGTATCGGTTGATATCGGAATCGGTAATTAAGAGTTGGACAATATCGGAATATCGGCAAAAAAGCCATTATCGGACATCTCTATAATTACCAATCCACTTCAATGTAATCAAAGACAGCTTAAGTCCATTCCAGGTAATAAGTAGATTAGCATGTTGTCCTACCTACCAGTTTTATATGTTTGAGTAACTTCACTCAAACATACAAAACAATAAAAGTATGTGCTATGATTTGTGCTGGTATCGTATCGGATTGATATTGGTATCGACCAATACTTAAGGCTCCAATGTATGTATGGTATCGGAAGTGAAAAAGTTGTATCAGGACAATACCATTAACAGTGCGGCTCTAGGCAACCTCATAATATCGCTTTTGTATTCACTCCACACGATGGCAGTAGCTGTATTTGAAGCAGCTTTATCTACCTCTGCATGCACTTTAAAATGTTGCTATCCAGTTGTTGCCATACTGTGCAAGTGACTGATCAGTGCAAATATTGCTGACTAAGCAGTTTGCTTGCCAACACTGTTACTGTACAATATCGGTTGTGTTGCTGCTGTGTTGCGCAATATACTCGAGAGCCCTTTGCACTTTCTCATGCAGTCCACATGATTCTATAAGTTAAGAAAGGACTTGTCATTGCAGGTTGACAACAGGGGCACTGTCCATCCAGGTGAGCCTGAACGACTACCTGGACTTCTACTGCCCGCACTATCCCACCAAGCAGTCCCTGGGCGCCAAGGAGCCAGAGACGCTGGCCCTCTACCTGACCGAGGAGGCGTCTTTCCAGGGCTGCGTGGAGAACAAGGTGGCCATCAAGCGGTGGGAATGCAACACCCCCGACGCCCCCTTTGGACCTGTGCGCTTCTCGGAGAAAGTCCAAAGATTCACCCCCTTCTCTCTGGGGTTTGAGTTTTTGCCAGGACACCACTACTATTATAGCTGTAAGTAGTGTGTGTGTGTGTGTGTGTGTGTGTGTGTGTGTGTGTGTGTGTGTGTGTGTGTGTGTGTGTGTGTGTGTGTGTGTGTGTGTGTGTGTGTGTGTGCCCATGTCCAAGAGACATGAAGGCTTGCCATTTTTTACAGTCACTTTGAGTCTTGCTGAAATGCCAAGCTTGAGTAAACTCTAACATAACTGTCCATAATCAAATTTCTCTAATTACATACACATAAATATATGTATGTGTGTGTGTCTATATACACATATATGTATATGTGTGTGTCTATATGTATATACATATGTACATATATGTATATATGTGTGTGTATGTATATATGTATATACATACATATATACATAGATGTGTGTGTGTGTGTGTGTGTATGTATGTATATATATATATATATATATATATATATATATATATATATATATGTATATGTATGTATGTATATGTGTGTATATATACGTGTGTGTGCATATTTATATGTATATGCATATACACACACATATATACCGGTATGTGTGTGTATATGTGAATATGTATATACAGTATATGTATATTGTGTATGTATATATATATATATATATATATATATATATATATATATATATATATATATATATGTGTGTGTGTATATATATGTGTGTATATATATATGTGTATATATATATATATGTATATAAACATACATACGTATATATACATACATATATATGTATATGTGTATACATACATATATATATGTGTGTGTATACATTAGGGCTGCAACTAACGATCAATTGTATAATCGATTAATCTGTCGATTATTGCTTTGATTAATCGATTAATAATCGGATAGAACAGACAAACGGGACGGCGTGGCGAAGTTGGTAGAGTGGCCGTGCCAGCAATCGGAGGGTTGCTGGTTACTGGGGTTCAATCCCCACCTTTTACCATCCTAGTCACGTCCCTTGTGTCCTTGGGCAAGACACTTCACCCTTGCTCCTGATGGCTGCTGGTTAGCGCCTTGCATGGCAGCTCCCGCCATCAGTGTGTGAATGTGTGTGTGAATGGGTGAATGTGGTAATACTGTCAAAGCGCTTTGAGTACCTTGAAGGTAGAAAAGCGCTATACAAGTATAACCCATTTATCATTTATCATTAACTACATTTATATCCTTTCCAGTATTTTATTGAAAAAAAACAGCATACTGGCACCATACTTATTTTGATTTTTGTTTCTCAGCTGTTTGTACATGTTGCAGCTTATAAATAAAGGTTTATACAAAAAAATTTAATAAAAATAAATTAAAAATTTTTTTTTAAATTGCCTCTGCGCATGCCCATAGCATAGATCCAACGAATCGATGACTAAATTAATCGCCAACTATTTTTATAATCTATTTTAATCGATTAGTTGTTGCAGCCCTACTTTACATATACCGTATTTTCCGCACTATAAGGCGCACCTAAAAACCACAAATGTTCTCAAAAGCTGACAGTGCGCCTTATAACCCGGTGCGCTTTATTACGATTCATTTTCATAAAGTTTCGATCTCGCAACTTCGGTAAACAGCCGCCGCCATCTTTTTTCCCGGTAGAACAGGAAGCGCTTCTTCTTCTACGCAAGCAACCGCCAAGGAAAGCACCCGCCCCCATAGAACAGGAAGCGCTTCTTCTTCTACCCGCCCCCGGAAGAAGAAGAAAAAACGCGCGGATATCACCGTACGTTTCATTTCCTGTTTACATCTGTAAAGACCACAAAATGGCTCCTACTAAGCGATCCGGTTCATAAAAAGACGCAATCTCTCCATCCGCACACGGATTACTACCGTATTTCACAGCAACTGATATTCCTGTGAACCGCACTGTGGAACGGGAGCACGTACGGTGAATATTCGCACCACAGGGAATGAGAAGTCATCCTTCACTGTGGTTCTAGCTTGCCATGCTAACTTCCACCCATGGTGATATTCAAAAGGAAGACCTTGCCAAAAGAGACCTTTCCAGCCGGCGTCATCATAAAAGCTAACTCGAAGGGATGGATGGATGAAGAAAAGATGAGCGAGTGGTTAAGGGAAGTTTACGCGAAGAGGCCGGGTGGCTTTTTTCACACAGCTCCGAAGGCGAACACACCTTCACTAAGACGGGCAGACAGCGCCGGACGACATTTGCCAGTGGATCGTAAATGCCTGGGCAGATATTTCGGTCACAACTGTGGTCCGAGCTTTCCGGAAGGCAGGATTCACAGAACAACAGCGACACTGACTCCCGATGACTTCGACGAGACGAAACCGGCCATTTTGGATACCACGCTTGCGCAACTTTTCAATTCGGACACCGAAGACGAAGAATTCGAAGGATTTACGAATGAAGAATAACTTCAGAAGGTGAGCGCTATGTTTATTTTGTGTGTTGTGACATTAACGTTCGAGCAACATTATGTTACTATTGCTCTACACCATTTTGAATTTTACTATGTTTGTGATTGCACATTTGCGTACATTTTGGGACAGAGTTGTTAGAACGCTGGTTTTCAATATATTATTAAAGTTTGACTGAACTATCTGACTGTTTTTTTGACATTCACTTTAGCGCAGCGTTTTTTTGACATTCACTTTAGCGCAGCGTAGGCGCGGCTTATAGTCCGGGGCGGCTTATTGGTGGACAAAATTATGAAATATGTAATTCATAGAAGGTGCGGCTAATAATCCGGTGCGCCTTATAGTGCGGAAAATACGGTATATATGTATATATATGCGTTAGGTCAGAAAAAGCTCAGAGGCTATATCATCCCTACAAGCCTGTTTCGCAGGTTTCCCTGCCAAACAAAGTTTGAATCAAGAATCGTGTTGAATTTAGAATCGATTCTGAATCAAACTGTCACCACAGGAATCTTATTGAATCATCACGTGGCCAAAAATCACACCTTTAATCAATAATATAGTTTTTAATGATCATTATCTTACCTCTCGTCCCAAAGCTGGCACCTATCTGTTTTACAGTTATTCTCATTGCTAAAATTGTTTGTTTAAAAAGTAATGATACATATTTCACTCATCAATTTACGACTTCACCTGAGCTCCATTTTTTTTTTCAGTCTCCAATTTGCATTGCTTCACCTGTGGTGGTCTTGTGTTGCGTAAACATTAGTCACACTGACATTATGGTAGTACGAAATAGAAATATACATTTTTTTTATATTAGAATTTTAACAACTGGGCTGCAGCTATTTTAACTTTAGCAATAGCAATGCTACTGTTGCAGGAGCATTTTACGTTACTTTATGGCAGTCTTCTCAAATAGTGGGGCGGGGCCCTGTGAGGGGGGGCAGTGCGATGCTCTGCACTACAAAATGTGCTCACTATAGCCATTGATCTTATTTTTGAGTCAGCTTCCACTGACTTTAAACTGACTTTTTTTTTCTTTTTCTTTTTATTAATTTGTACTGTGTAGTCTAAAATATAAGAGTGGTCGTCTTATATTCAAGTCAGCCTCCACTGACTTTAAACTTACTTCTATCTCATGTTTAAGATATATTTTGGACTGTATATTCTAAAATATAAGGTCGTCTCACAATATATTTGAGTCAGCTTCAACTGACTTAAAAAAAATTATATATTTTTTTAAGATATATTTTGGACCGTATATTTTAAAGTATAAGAGTGCTCATCTTATGTCTGAGTCAGCGGCCTCCACTGACTTTAAACTAACTTTTTGTTTTATTTTTTTTTACATATATTTTGTACCATACATTCTTAAATATATGAGTGGTTGTCTTATATTCAAGTCAGCCTCCACTGACTTTAAAATATATATATATATTTTTTGCATATATTCTGTACTGTATATTCTAAAATATAAGAGTGATCGTCTTATATTTCTGTCAGCCACCACTGACTTTAAACTTACATATATCTAATTTTTAAAATATATTTTGGACTGTATATTCTAAAATATAAGCGTGGTTGTATTATATATGTCCGAGTCAGCGGCCTCCACTGACTTTAAACCGACTATTTTCTTTTTTACATATATTTTGTACATACTTAAATATGAGTGGTTGTCTTATATTCGAGTCAGCTTCCACTGACTTTTTTCTTATTTTTGTACATATATTCTAAAATATAAGAATGGTTGTCTTGTATTTGAGTCAGCCTCCACTGACTTTATATATATATATATATATATATATATATATATATATATATATATATATATATATATATATATATGTATGTGTGGGTTAGGGTTAGGGTTAGGGTCACAAGACTATTTCATCTCTACAGGCCTGTTTCATGAGGGAGGGTACCCTCAATCATCAGGAGATTTTTATATATATATATATATATATATATATATATATATATATATATATATGGGTGTGTGTATATATATAATTTTTTTTTTTTTCATGTGGATATAAAGTTGCTATTATAATTTTAAATTGCTATGCCTTTTTTTTTATATATATATATATATATATATATATATATATATATATATATATATGTATGTATGTGTATATATATATGTGTGTATATGTATGTATGTATATATATATGTGTATATATATATATATATATGTATGTATGTGTATATATATGTGTGTATATGTATGTATATATATATATATATGTGTATATATATATATATATATATATATGTATGTATGTGTATATATATATATGTGTGTATATGTATGTATGTGTATATATATATATGTGTGTATATATATGTATATGTGTGTGTATATGTATGTATGTATGTATATATATATATAACTGCCTTCTCTTCGGTGCAATAACCCATTCCACCAACCACCCTGTTTTTTTTTTGTTTTTTTTCATGTATATATTCATTTCACACCATATTCATTGCACTTCTACATTTTTTATATTTTTATATATTTGCACATTGTTTTTCTAGCATGCACACATCGCACTGTATGGAATGGCCTCAATCTCGTTACCTTGCGTAATGACAATAAAGCTGATTCTGATTCTGATTCTGATATATATAATATATATATATGTATATATGTATATATATATATATATATATATGTGTGTGTGTATATATATATATACTATATATATATATAAATATATATATATATATATATATATATATATATATATATATATATATATATATATATATTAACTGTATATTCTGAAATATAAGAGTAGTCGTCTTATATTTGAGTCAGCCTCCACTGACTTTAAACTGACTTTTTTCTTTAAGATATATTTTGTACTGTATATTTTAAAATATAAGGTCGTCTCACATTTTATTGGAGTTCGCGTCCACTGACTTTAAACTGACATTTTTTATTTATTTTTTTTACATATATTT
The DNA here is from genome assembly GCF_033978685.3 of Nerophis lumbriciformis. Lineage (NCBI taxonomy): Eukaryota > Metazoa > Chordata > Actinopteri > Syngnathiformes > Syngnathidae > Nerophis > Nerophis lumbriciformis. Next base: position 24,811,464 of record NC_084568.2, on the reverse strand, counting down.
TGTACTGTACATTCTTAAATATGAGTGGTTGTCTTATATTCGAGTCAGCCTCCACTGACTTTAAACCGCGTTTTTTTTTTACATATATTTTGTACCGTACATTCTTAAATATGAGTGGTTGTCTTATATACGAGTCAGCCTCCACTGACTTTTTTCTTATTTTTGTACATAACTTTTGTACTGTTTATTCTAAAATATAAAAATGGTTGTCTTGTATTTGATCCAGCCTTCACAGACTTTAAACTGACTTTTTAATATATATATATATATATATATATATATATATATATATATATATATATATATATATATATATATATATATATACTGTATTTTTCGGAGTATAAGTCGCTCCGGACGAAAATGCATAATAAAGAAGGAAAAAAACATATATAAGTCGCATTTTTTAGGGAAATTTATTTGATAAAACCCAACACCAAGAATAGACATTTGAAAGGCAATTTAAAATAAATAAAGAATAGTGAACAACAGGCTGAATAAGTGTACGTTATATGACGCATAAATAACCAACTGAGAACGTGCCTGGTATGTTAACGTAACATATTATGGTAAGAGTCATTCAAATAACTATAACATTTCGAACATGCTATACGTTTACCAAACAATCTGTCACTCCTCATCGCTAAATCCCATGAAATCTTATACGTCTAGTCTCTTACGTGAATGAGCTAAATAATATTATTTGATATTTGACGGTAATGTGTTAATAATTTCACACATAAGTCGCTCCTGAGTATAAGTCGCACCAAACTATGAAAAAAAACTGCGACTTAAAGTCCGAAAAATACGGTATATATATATATATATATATATATATATATATATATATATATGTATATTCTAAAATGTAAGAGTGGTCGTCTTATATTTGAGTCAGCCTCCACTGACTTTAGACTTACTTTTTTTTTAAAGATATATTTTTTACTGTATATTGTAAAATATAATGTCGTCTCACAATATATAGTAGTCAGCGTCCACTGACTTTAAACTGACTTTAAAAAAATAAAAACATGTTGTTCAAGATATGTTTTGCACTGTATATTTTAGAATATAAGTGGTCATCTTATATTCGAGTCAGCCTCCACTGACTTTACAGTAAACCCACTTTTTATTTGTTATTTTTTTATATATTTTGTACTGTATTTTCTGAAATACACCAGTGGTTTTGAAGGTAAAAAGTAGAGGAAGAATGGCAGCTCAAAGACGTTTAAGCGGCTGTCAAAGCATTTTTCCTCCTGGCGTCAGTCCAAGCAAGGCGTGGAGTAAAGGAGTGTAGTGAATAGATGGAGTGGAGCGGTGAAAAAAAGAGTCAAAGACGAACTTTGGAGATCAATACAGACGGACAGGAAAGATGGACACATTGTGAGAGGAAGAAGAAGAATCTGCATGAGTGTGGAGGGCAGGATAAAGCAGCATTGTTGTTGATGACATAAATGTACAGTA
>NC_084568.2:24782500-24805000 GCF_033978685.3 Nerophis lumbriciformis | reverse complement strand
GGGACTACTTGGGCACATACTTGCCAACCTTGAGACCTCCAAATTCGGGAGATTTATAAATACTTGACTTTCAGTCAATTCTAGATATATATATATATATATATATATATATATATATATATATATATATATATATATATATATTTATTTATTTTTTTTATTTTTTTTATTATATATATATATATATATATGTATTTTATTATATATATATATATATACATACATTTATATATATATATATATATATATATATATATATATATATATATATATATATATATATATGTATTTTAATTACAGCAAGGTGGTCTTGCCGCTGGGCCTTAGGCCTGTCGCACCTCCACCGGTGCCTGTGGTGGACTGTGCATGGCAGGGACGTCCTCTTCCCTGAGGCAGGCCTAAACCTGACCGCATACCAGAAAAGGTTTTGCTGCAGGGTCTTCAGCTGGGGACCACCTCTCATTGATGTTTCGCCCCTTAGCCCAGAACATCTCCCGGTGGCGGGGCAGTGAACAGGGACGTCTCCCTGACACCCCCTGCAGCAAAACCTACTTGGATACTGCTCCCCAAGCCTTGTCGCGTCGTTTGAGCCAGAGCCAGTGGCTAGCTTTTTCTGCTACTTCTGAGAGCTCCTTGGTGGATCTGCTCAGGGTGGCTCCACGTAGTCCCAGGTCCTTGAGCAGACGTGATGTTGATCTGCCCACAAAGCCTCTGGCTCCCACCTCCACCGGATACAGTCTCACCCTCCATCCACTTTCTCTGCAGTCCGCGACCAGGTCTGCATACTTTGCCTTCTTTCTCTCGTAGGCAGCTTCCAGTCCCTCCTCCCATGGCACTGTCAGCTCAATCAGTACTACTGACTTCAGAGCTGCAGACCACAGCACAACATCTGGTCTTAAGGTGGTGCTGCATATCTCCTGTGGGAACTGGAGCTGCCTGCCCAGGTCCACTTCCATCTTCCACGCCGCCCCTGGTGTTAATAGCTTGGCGGGTGTTCTCTTGCTGGAATGTGTCGCAGGTTCCCCCTGCCTTAGGAAGTGGATCCTGCATTGGCTTTCTGCTGGACTCTGTTTGTTTGCCTCCTGCCGACTTTTCTCCAGCACCTCTGCCAGCTTGCTGAGCACTTGGTCGTGCCGCCATCTGAGCCGACCCTGTGTCAGCGCCATTTTGCAACCTGACAGAACGTGCTGGAGTGAGGCATTGATGGTCCCGCAGAGGTCATTGGTGGAGGTTTTTTGGGCTCGGGAGGGTGTCATATGTTGCCCTGATGAGGAAACTGAGCCGAGCCTGTGGCAGTTTCCAGAAATCTGCCCAGCTGATTGCTCGGTTCGAGACACCCTCCCAAGTTGTCCACCTCCCCTGCTGCCCCTGTGCCACAGACCTTACTCTGAGCTCCTCCTGTTCAATCCTGGTGACCTCAGCAACAACAAGGTCCTTCCTCTCTTTCCTGCCTGCCTTGGACCATAGGATGGGTGGATCACTCCATCCAAGGCCTGCCCGGCCTGTCTGGACCATGCCCACGACTTCTTGATGTTGCAGTCTCCCCATCGCCTTCTGGACTTCCTCCTTTGCCCTCCACTTCCTTCCAGTCTCGACTCTGGCCTTTGCATCCGCCACCGCCCTGTCGGAGGAGTCCCTTAGCTCCATCACCAGTCTTGCCTTCTCCTGCCTGTAGCCCAGGGTGATAGATTTCAGGGGTAGCTGGAGTGAGTTCCATCCATACAGGCCAGCAGCTGAGAAGCACCGTGGCAGGCCAAGCCATTTTCGGATGAAAGAGTTGGCTTTTGCTTCCATCCGGCTTACGGCTGATGACGTGACTTCACACAGCTTCAGAGGCCACATCATCCTTGGGTACAGGGTGAAGTGGTAACACCACACCTTGTACTTCCCAGGTAGCTGGCCTGCATCGATCTTGGACAGGCCCTCCGAAAGCTGCTGGAGGATGATTTTTCCCATGTCCTTGTCTGAGAGATCAGGTGTATATAGTCTTCCCAGGCTTCGGATGGGCTGATCCACGATGCGTGGGATGTCTTCTCCGCTGATGGTGAAGGTGACTCTGTCGTTCCTCTTCCCCTTTCGCATTGAGAGGCTCCTTGACTTCTGAGGCTTGAACTTCATCCTGGCCCAGGTGATCAGCTCATCCAGCCTCTTAAGTAGCCTGGATGTGCATGGGGCGGTTCGTAGCAGGCAGGTGATGTCGTCCATATAGCTCCTTAGGGGCGGGAGCCTCTGGCCTGCGGGCAGCCGGACACCACCCACCACCTGCCTTGCCCCGATCAGGATGACCTCGAAAGCTGCCACGAAGAGGATGGGGGAAATTGAGCATCCCATTGCGATCCCTACCTCCAGTTGTTGCCAGCCAGTGGTCACCTTCTTCAGTGCAAAGCACATGTGCATGTCCTGGAAGTAGATCTTGATCATGGTCCTGATGTTATCTGGGATGTAGAAGAATTCCATGGCATAGTCTACGAGCAGGTGTGGCACTGACCCATAGGCATTGGCTAGATCTAACCATATGACGTGCTGATCTTTCTTCTCCCTCTTAGTGGTCTGGATCTGTTCCCAAATCATAGAAGCATGCTCTACGCAACCAGGAAAACCTGGAACCCCGGCTTTCTGGCAGCTGGTGTCAATGTAGCTGTTCTCCGTGAGGTAGGTAGTCATTCTTCTCGCCATCACAGAAAAGAAGACTTTTCCCTCCACATTTAGTAGGGCTATGCTCCTGAACTGCTCGATGGTCTTAGCGTTCTGTTGTTTGGGAATAGAAATTGCCACTGCCCTCTGCCACTCGGATGGTATGGTCTGCTTAGTCCAGGCAATTCTCATCAGGGTCCATAACAGCTTCAACACTCCTGGGCAGTTCTTATACAGCCTGTACGGTATTCCATTCGGGCCTGGTGTTGAAGCAGATCTTGCCCGCTGGATCACCTGCCTGACCTCGCTGAGCTTGGGTGGTGATGTATCAAACAGGGCTGATGGTTCTGAGGGTCTGGGCACATACCCTGGGGAGCCTAGCGGGTTGTTCCTAGCTGGGTCACTGTACTGAGTGCGGATGTGCTCCTCCAGTTCTTCTTTGGAGATATCCAGGGTTCCACTTGTCTTCTCTTCAAGGAGCCCGCGTGCATGCCGGAATGGATTCCTGAGGAAACTTGACCTTTCTTTCTCTTTCCTTTTTCTCCGTCTTCTGATACGTTCTGCCCTCCGGAGGTTAGCGAGGCGTCTTCTGATCTCATCCCAGAGAGCTTTCAGGCCCTCCTTCTCAGACTCCTCTGCCTTCCTCCAACGCTTGCGGAGCTGCCTTCTGTTTGCCACCAAGTCATCAATCTCTTTCTCCCTCCTGCTCTTTGGTCTTATTGTGGCCTCTCTGATGGTCACCTCGCCATACCTGTTGCTGCATTCTTCATAGAGGATTTCCGCGAACAGGTTTAACTTGGCTACCACTGACCCGCGCAGCGCATTTTGCAGCAGCCCGCTGAGATGTTCGTCCAACTTTCTCCACTCCTCGGTCTCGTTGGCCTTTGGCCACTTGATCTTGTTCCTTCGGAGTGGGTTCTTCAGGTTCCTGGCTCTTTGACTTGACTCTATTCTTGGGTCGCTTGGGGGTGCTACTGGGTTCACTTCTTGGGGCTCGTCGACATCCCTTTCTTCTTCCTCCCTGCTTTCCTCCCGCTCTACCTCTGCAACATTGGGCCCGTTGGCACTGTGGTTGTCTACCCGGCCTTGGATCCCATTTGTCTGACCTGCCCTTACCGGGGCAGTGCAAGGTTGCATCAGACTCCCACCACCACACTTCATCTTTCCCATGTGGATGTGAAGTCCCCTTAAAGTTGTTGTTTTCTCCCAGCCGCACCCACACTTCCTTGGGATCTTCTCTTTTGCCGATATCCTTGCGTTCGTTACCGTGTGATCCGTCCTTGTTGGCCCTTCTTCCATCCCGCCTCTCGGAGGGCCTTCGGGTTGTTTTCTCTGTTTTGTCTTCGTAGTAGGCTTTGGGTGTCTTCCTCTTGGAAAACTAGAGGGTAGGGTTACCATATATATGTACATACTGTATATATATATATATATATATATTTATATATATATGTGCATATATATATATATGTGCATATATATATATATATGTACATATATATATATATATATATATATATATATATATATAATAAAATACTTATATATATATATATATATATATAATAAAATACATATATATATATATATGTATTTTATTATATATATATATGTATATATATATATGTACATATATATATATATATATATATATACACCGTATTTTCCGCACTATAAGGCGCACCTAAAAACCACAAATTTTCTCAAAAGCTGACAGTGCGCCTTATAACCCGGTGCGCTTTATATATGGATAAATATTAAGATTCATTTTCATAAAGTTTCGGTCTCGCAACTTCGGTAAACAGCCGCCATCTTTTTTCCCGGTAGAACAGGAAGCTCTTCTTCTACGCAAGCAACCGCCAAGGTAAGCACCCGCCCCCATAGAACAGGAAGCGCTTCTTCTTCAACTGTAAGCAACCACCCGCCCGCGTAGAAGAAGAAAAAGCGCGCGGATATCACCGTACGTTTCATTTCCTTTGTGTGTTTACATCTGTAAAGACCACAAAATGGCTCCTACTAAGCGACAGGTATCCGGTTCATGAAAAGACGCAATCTCTCCATCCGCACACGGATTACTATTTCACAGCAACTGATATTCCTGTGAACCGCACTGTGGATACAACGGGAGCACGTACGGTGAATATTCGCACCACAGGGAATGAGAAGTCATCCTTCACTGTGGTTCTAGCTTGCCATGCTAATGGCCAGAAACTTCCACCCATGGTGATATTCAAGAGGAAGACCTTGCCAAAAGAGACCTTTCCAGCCGGCGTCATCATAAAAGCTAACTCGAAGGGATGGATGAAGAAAAGATGAGCGAGTGGTTAAGGTAAGTTTAAGTTTACGCGAAGAGGCCGGGTGGCTTTTTTCACGCAGCTCTGTCCATGTTGATATACGTATGTTTGTGATTGCACATTTGCGTACATTTTGGGAGTGAACAGAGTTGTTAGAACGCTGGTTTTTAATATATTATTAAAGTTTGACTGACCTATCTGACTGTTTTTTTGACATTCCTTTAGCGCAGTTAGATGCGGCTTACAACACGGGGCGGCTTATAGGTGGACAAAGTTTTGAAATATGCCGTTCATTGAAGGCGCGGCTTATAACCCAGGGCGCCTTATGGTGCGGAAAATACGGTATATAAATAAATAAAAGACATACTTCAGTGTTCATTTATTTACACATATACTGTACACACATAACACTCCTCTCTACTCATTGTTGTATTTGAAAGTGCAATGCTTTGCAGCCAGTAGCACAGCCTTTGAAGGAGCGTAGGTATGGGCAGTGTAATATTCTGGGTTGGAGTCAATAACCAGGCGAGGTGACGAAGTTACGTCTCTTTACTTCATACTTCAGAACCGACTCCCACACTTGCCGTCAAGGTGCACAATACAACGTAAACCGTTGGCCAACCAAAAAGTAACCACAGAACACTATTGTTCTGTGGTTACTTTTTGGTTGGCCAAGCGGACGTGACGACAGGCTGTCCTCACTCAGGTCCGCACGGACCTGGAGGGGGCGTGCCTTAAGTCCGGCTGAAAATCGGGAGAAATTCGGGAGAATGGTTGTCCCGGGAGATTTTCGGGAGAAGCACTGAAATGTTTTTATTTAGCATTTACACAATGTACCAACTTCACTGGTTTTGGGGTGTGTGTATATATATATATATATATATATATATATATATATATACATATATATACTGTATATATATAGTGTTAAATAAATACACACTGTATTCAATCTATTCTGACACAAACTGTCCTTCACGTGTACAAGGTGGGCTCGTCTCGCTGGAGGCGGGTCAAAGAGGTATCATGCCTGTGAGGAAGGAGACGTTTCTTTCTCGATGCCTTCATGAAAGACCACAACATCAAAAGCAACTTTTTTTTCTTCAAAAGTGTAGCAAACAAGTGAGGGAGTTGATAGATTTTTGCAGTTTGGCGCTGATAAATAGACAGAACATCATTAAATCTCACTTTTCTGTAACAGGGCATCTGTTTACATTGTTTTTTTTATTTGTTGACAGAGTGTTTTTCTACTTGGAAATGCCAGAAGAAAGAGGCTAAAAGACAAGAAGAAGTTGTTTTATATGATATAAAGCAGGGGTTTGTAACTTTTTTGACCCTGGGGGCTGTGAACCCACACCAAACAAGAATGACAAACACATTTCGGGAGAACATCCGCACCGTAACACAACATAAACACAACAGAACAAATACCCAGAACCCCTTGCAGCACTAACTCTTCCGGGACGCTACAATATACACCCGCCGCTACCCCGTAAAAAACCCCGCTCCCCCCAACCCCGCCCACCTCAACCTTCTCATGCTCTCTCAGGGAGAGCATGTCCCAAATTCCAAGCTGCTGTTTTGAGGCATGTTAAAAAAATAATGCACTTCGTGACTTCAATAATAAATATGGCAGTGCCATGTTGGCATTTTTTTCCATAACTTGAGTTGATTTATTTTGGAAAACCTTGTTACATTGTTTAAAGCGGGGCCTCACAACAAAATTAGGCATAATAATGTGTTAATTCCACGACTGTATATATCGGTATCGGTTGATATCGGAATCTGTAATTAAGAGTTGAACAATATCGGAATATCGGCAAAAAAGCCATTATCGGACATCTCAAATGTTTTTTAATTCATTCTCAAAAATAATGAACCAACTTGGAATATAATTTTTTTTTTTAAATCGCAATTTGGATGATTTTTTTGGAGCACCCATAGCTTAGTCAGAGGGGCGGGGTCATAAGTGGCCCACTGCAATAAAGTGAGTTTTAGTAAACGCAGAATTCCCTCAGCATGTGTACCTAATAAAATGTCCTGTAAGTGTGACAAATATTCATTTTCATATTTCGTCTCCCTCCCCCTGTCTACCTAACCACAACTAATCCTGACTACATTTTGTTTCCTAACTCTCCCCCTCGTGCTTCCGATCTTCACTTTCTCCGCGGACTCCTCCACCGTCGGTGAAGTGACACTAATCCTCCTCTCCTCTCGTCTCGTACGCGCCTTTAAACCTTCTTTTTATCGTCTTTCAGCAGCCGAGCACAACTAATCTAGGATGTAGTCTCCTACGCTTCCTCCTGACTCCGCCCACCGCTTTGTCCTACACACTTAGGGATGGAGGAGTTGGACGTCTATCATGTCCATGAGGTGTTGACGTGTGGAGCTTAGCTCTCATGGTTCCTTCCTAAAGTGTGTCTAAGAGGGGTCAAAGGAGCTCATCCTTTTTTTTTCTTCCTCAGGTATAACATACAATACACACACACAGTCCTGGCTTTCTACTTAAGTTGTGCAATATAGACAATATACTACCATATTTTCCAGACCATATATTAGCCGCTCTGGACTATTCGCCGCAGATATTTACTTTGTGAAATGAGTTATTCACACAGAAATATTTTGCAAATGTTTATTTACATACCTTAATTGTTTGTGTTAGGGATGTCCGATAATGGCTTTTTTGCCGATATCCGATATTTCGATATTGTCCAACTCTTAATTACTGATTCCGATATCAACCGATACCGATATATACAGTCGTGGAATTAACACATTATTATGCCTAATTTCGTTGTGTTAATTCCACGACTGTATATATCGGTATGGGTTGATATCGGAATCGCTAATTAAGAGTTGGACAATATCGGAATATCGGATATCGGCAAAAAAGCCATTATCGGACATCTCTAAGAAAAAGAAAAAAATCCATAAAATTAGCCGCAGGGTTCAAAGCGTAGGAAAAAAGTAGCGGCTTGTAGTCCGGAATTTACGGTATATAAATTATATAGAATTGTCATATTTATGACACATTCTTGCTGCGTCCCATGAATTTAACATTGACAAGCGAACGGACGTGTCTACAACGCAATCTCTTATTCTCATTAGTGTCTAGCGGCTAACATCCCTTCACAGTGCAAAGCCACCTCCATGTTGGCAAAAACAATATGTTTCTTACAAGTATTACAACAGTAATGATATCAAATGTGGGGGATATAGACTCAGTATATGGTCAAAACTGTAGTGGCTTGATGGATATTTATTTATTATCAAAAAATATTTTGTTGTTATTGTTTACAAACTTGGGAAACAAGTCCTTGGCTTTAGGGACAAAAACACATGATTTAAATCAGAGCCAATATGTGTTTTTGTCTGATTATAATTGTGATAAAAAATGTAATCATTCAATGATCCTAAAAATGTGAAGTATCCGTATCAGCATTAGTAAGACCGATACTGCCTCTGTAACTACTTGGAATTGGATCGATACCCACATGTGTGGTATCGTCCAAAACTATCATAAGGTATCCAAACAACAGAAGAATATGTTTTTATTACTTTTCAACAGAAATTTAGATATAAACATGTTGCAACACAAACTAACCAGATATTAACAGTAAATTAACAATAGAATCGAGTAGAATAGAATGGCTTTTATTGTCACTATACACAGGTACAATGACATTAAAAACAACTCCAGTATCAGTGTAACAGTCTACAAAATATGCAACACATAGGAAGTAAAGAAAATGAAAAATAGTGCAAAAGGAGGGAAGGTGCACAGTCCAGTCCTGAGAACGATTCATGTTCAACGTGTTGTTTACAGGAAATAAATGTTATACTTAGAAATGTCCGATAATGGCTTTTTTGCCGATATCCGATATTCCGATATTGTCCAACTCTTAATTACCGATTCCGATATCAACCGATACCGATGTATACAGTCGTGGAATTAATACATTATTATGCCTAATTTTGTTGTGAGGCCCTGCATTAAACAATGTAACAAGGTTTTCCAAAATAAATCAACTCAAGTTATGGAAAAAAAAATGCCAACATGGCACTGCCATATTTATTATTGAAGTCACAAAGTTCATTATTTTTTTTAACATGCCTCAAAACAGCAAGCTTGGAATTTGGGACATGCTCTCCCTGAGAGAGCATGAGGAGGTTGAGGTGGGCAGGGTTGGGGGGAGGGGGTAGCGGGGGGTGTATATTGTAGAATCCTGGAAGAGTTAGTGCTGCAAGGGGTTCTGGGTATTTGTTCTGTTGTGTTTATGTTGTGTTACGGTGCGGATGTTCTCCCGAAATGTGTTTGTCATTCTTGTTTGGTGTGGGTTCACAGTGTGGCGCATATTTGTAACAGTGTTAAAGTTGTTTTTACGGCCACCCTCAGTGTGACCTGTATGGCTGTGGACCAAGTATGCTTGGCATTCACTTGTGTGTGTGTGTGTGAAAAGCCGTGTGTGGGCTGGCACGCAAAGGCAGTGCCTTTAAGGTTTATTGGCGCTCTGTACTTCTCCCTACGTCCGTGTACACGGCGGCGTTTTAAAAAGTCATAAATTTTACTTTTTGAAACCGATACCGATAATTTTGAAACCGATCATTTCCGATATTACATTTTAAAGCATTTATCGGCTGATATTATCGGACATCCCTAGTTATACTATATACATATATATATACAAGTAGATTAATCATAGTTGTGGGAAAATAATACAACTGGAATTGACGCAATATGTTACAGCATGCTGTATGTCAGCAGCTAAATGACTGTAGGAGCCTATATCGCAATATAGATTTTAGGCTGTATCGCCTATCCTTACTTTTCTGTACTTTCCAAACGTTGGCATTCCACTTTTGAGGTCGTGTGTGTTTGTGAGGACATGCTGGATGATCCACACCAGGAGAAACTAGTATGAGCCCCTGCTACCTCCCACCGCCATATAATGAGGTCCTTATACCCCATTAAGTGTGTGTTTGCGTGTGTGTGTTTGCGTGTGTGTGTGTGTCCCCGCTTGTCCGAAGCAAATGTCCTACAGTTCACTCCCCTGCCGTCCTTCCCTGTAATATATTTTAACTGTGATTAAAGAACAATTCCATGCAGGGTTGCTCTATTGTGGGCAATTTAACGTCCACACACACACAAAAACACACACACAAACACACACACACACACACACACACACACACGATGCTGGTCTGAAGGGCAGCCACGGTGACATTGCCCTAAGGTCATTTAGCAGTCATCAGTCCCTCAGCATTGTCTCCAGTGTAAGCTTGTGTGTTTTTGTCCTTTTATTTGTGTGTGTGTGTGTGTGTGTGTGTGTGTGTGTGTGTGTGTGTGTGTGTGTGTGTGTGTGTGTGTGTGTGTGTGTGTTTGTGTGTGTGTGTGTGTGTGTGTGTGTGTGTCTGTCTTAAGGGCTGGGCGATATGCTGAAAAGTGTATCACGACTTAAGCGTTTTATATCGGTCGATATCAATAGTTATTGATATTTTTTTATGACCCATGGAAAATAAAGACGAAGAGAAAAATATATTAAATGTGCAGTAAACTTTTTTTTATCTTAAATGTAACCTTCCTCTGATTATAATCCCCCCAGCTATGGAGGCAGGAAGGAAAGGAAATGTCAACACAAGCATGGAAAATTGTAAACAAAGTTGTTTAAAAAATGACATTAAACACTTAACAATAAGCTCTTAAAATGAAGGTAATATGTAAGAAATGTTTAATAAAGCGTAACAAAATAGTACAAAGTGTGAAAATGTAAACCTGGAGAAACCTAAGAACTACTTTTTGCAGGTTTAGTGCCAGGATGTTACGGCTGTGCTCTAAAGGGTGAGCTAAGGTGTTATTGTAGTGGGGGACGAGCGCCTTGCATCATTTACAGACCACGTTGGTCTGACCAGAGACGTGATGACCATTCTAAGGGCCCACAGCCCACCAGTGCACACACTTGGCCCCCAGTAACCTCTATGACAAAATGATCATGCATACACTGAACTAACATACAGTATATTCACAAGAATTAACCTGAATTCAAACAAAGACACAAGTCGTACGATTTTATCATTTCAATCATTTCAATAACCCCGTCGGCCCCTTCTGAAAAAAATCTATCCAACAATAACTACAAAAGTACTTCATTGACTACTTTAAAACTGAGTTTAAGTGGGCCTGGGGACCATTTTCGGGGCCGCAGTTTGGCCCTTGACACTTTAAAAAAAAATTCAATCAAAATGTTATTTTGCACTAATTTGCTTTGTCACCCATAACACAAAGTAAATATGTTTTATTATGATAGCTTACTGTTAATATAAATGTACCTATTAAATATGTATTAAATTGTTATAAGTACACCTCTGCATGACATTGTATCTTTATTAACATTAAAGAAATATAGATCGACCTACTATAAAGAATAACTTTATTAAATGCATTAATGTTTGTGAAATAATCATAAAAAATAAGTTAAATCCTTTTTTAAAGAAAAAAAATTGGTCTGACCAGGGACGTCCTATAGGGGGGGAAAGGTGATGACCATTCTAAGGGCCCACAGCCCACCAGTGCACACACTTTGCCTCTATGACAAAATGATTATGCATACACTGAACTAACATATATTCACAAGTATGAACCTGAATTCAAACAAAGACACAAGTCACACAATTTTATCATTTCAATCATTTCAATAACCCCGTCGGCCCCTTCTGAAAAAAATGGTTCCAAAGTTCCCTCTTCTGTACCATTTTCAACAAGTGCTCACAACAGATAAAACAATGACCACGTCAGCCGAGATGTTTTAAGGATGGGAGGAGACCGAGTGCAACAATTGTTTTATCGGGCAAAAACTGATTAGTGTCGGCCGTAACCGCACCAAAACTACATTAGCAACAAAACTAATATCTTACAAAGTGTTCACTTCCTGTCATAATCATACCAAAACAAACAAACTATATGTCGTATTGACAGCAACTTTCATTTTGCGTCAAAAGACCCACACACTTGGGTCGGCCAGTGATGCGTTCAGGGCCACAAAAACAGTCGGACAACTCTTCGGTATTATGACATGTTCAAGTTCTACTCAGTAATTAATAATGATATATGTACTAAGTAATTATTAACATTATTGTTAATGATTACTGAGTAACTGAATAATGGCCTTTGTTACATGCCCATAACTACTAATTATGAGCATCTGACAAAGGTCAGTTACCTTATCATGTGCTCTTGTAAAATGTGTTATTAGTGGGACGTTTATAGCCTAAGTACAAACAAGTTGTTGTTATTTGTTTTCATAGCAATATCGAATAATGGACACCATGATAGTTGACAACAACAAAGCAAAGACCATTTAGAATTTTGGACAGTTTGGACTGACTGGGAAAGTGAAGCTGTCCATCTAGAGCTATGGTGCTAAGAAGCCTATTTAGAGTTTGTCCAATAATAGGTTAGTTCAGCATCAGTTCTTTCCATGAAACACAACATTTAATGATTACTACTTTTGGCCTGTACTGTATATATATATATATATACATATACATATATATATATATATATATATATATATATATATGGGCTTCACGGTGGCAGAGGGGTTAGTGCATCTGCCTCACAATACGAAGGTCCTGAGTAGTCTTGGGTTCAATCCCGGGCTCGGGATCTTTCTGTGTGGAGTTTGCATGTCCTCCCCGTGACTGCGTGGGTTCCCCCCGGGTACTCCGGCTTCCTCCCACCTCCAAAGACATGCACCTGGGGATAAGTTGATTGGCAACACTAAATTGGCCCTAGTGTGTGGATGTGAGTGTGAATGTTGTCTGTCTATCTGTGTTGGCCCTGCGATGAGGTGGCGACTTGTCCAAGGTGTACCTCGCCTTCCGCCCGATTGTAGCTGAGATAGGCTCCAGCGCCCCCCGCGACCCCAAAGGGAATAAGCGGTAGAAAATGGATGGATGGATGGATGGATGGATATATATATATATATATATATATATATATATATATATATATATATATATATATATATATATATATATATACATACAGTACAGGCCAAAAGTTTGGACACACCTTCTCATTTCAATGCGTTGTCTTTATTTTCTCAGGAAAAGCCTTATCCTTGCAGCTATAGCCCGGCCTACCTGTCTGACAAGCCTGTGTGTTGGTCATGTATGATGTCTTTTTGTTATTTTTGTTTCGTGATGTGTAATGTCTATTGTTCAAATGTACGGCAGTGGAAATTAATTTCCCCAATGGGGACCAATAAATCTAAATCTAAAATCTATTTTCATGACTATTTACATTGTAGATTGTCACTGAAGGCATCAAAACTATGACACCTGTGAAGTGAAAACCATTTCAGGTGACTGCCTTTTGAAGCTCATCGAGAGAATGCCAAGAGTCTGCAAAGCAGTAATCAGACCAAAGGGTGGCTACTTTGAAGAAATTAGAATATAAAACATGTTTTCAGTTCTTTCACCTTTTTTTTGTTAAGTACATAACTCCACACATGTTCATTCATAATTTGGATGCCTTCAGTGACAATCTACAATGTAAATAGTCATGAAAATAAAGAGAACGCATTGAATGAGAAGGTGTGTCCAAACTTTTGGCCTGTACTGTGTATATAATGAAACAACAGACATTTATATTCTGCTGCACTAGAATCAGCAGTGGCTGCTTCATCTGAGTAAACACTCACTCCCAACAGTCCAATGAAGCCTTTGATGGTGAGTTATGTACCGTATTTTCCACACTATAAGGCGCACCTAAAAACCTCCAAATTTCTCAAAAGCTGACAGTGCGCTTTATAATCCGGTGCGCATTATATATGGACCAATATTGAGCCACAACAGGTCTCGCAACTACGGGATGCATAACGTAACCCCAGCCTCTACTGTTGCGTCTATTCTATGCACCTTATAATGCGGTGCACCTTATATATGAACAAAGTTTTAAAATGGGCCAATCATTGAAGGTGCGCCTTATAATCCGCCTTATAGTGCGGAAAATACGGTACTAGCAAAATATATAATATTTGTATAACTCAATTTAAATTTTAATTGAGATTAATTGAGCCTTGTTGTTGTTGTTTTTTATGTTTGTTTCATAGCAGCGTATCCCCTGTGCTCTTTATTTTACTTGCACATTTAAGTTAAATGCTACATATTTACCTGTGGACTTTCTTGAGCCAGGACACTTTAGTTTTTTTGCATATCAAAGCTTGATTGTTAAGTACAATAAAATACCCACTATTCCTATTTGTTGGGTGGTTAATTGATGTATTTGCAATCTTGCAAATCTGTAAAATGAAAATAAGACAACTAATAATTAGAGATGTCCGATAATATCGGCCGATAAATGCGTTAAAATGTAATATCGGAAATTATCGGTATCGTTTTTTATTATCGGTATCGTTTTTTTTATTGTTTTTTTATTTTTTATTAAATTAACATAAAAAACACAAGATACGCTTACAATTGGTGCACCAACCCAAAAAACCTTCCTCCCCCATTTACACTCATACAAAAGGGTTGTTTCTTTCTGTTATTAATATTCTGGTTCCTACATTATATATCAGTATATATCAATACAGTCTGCAAGGGATACAGTCCGTAAGCACCAGTGTTGGGTTAGTTACTGAAAAACAGTAACTAGTTACAGTTACTAGTTACTTTATTTCAAAAGTAACTCAGTTACTAACTCAGTTACTTTATTTCAAAAGTAACTCAGTTACTAACTCAGTTACTTACACCAAAAAGTAATGCGTTACTGTGAAAAGTAACTAGTTACTTCTTCTACTCTTTTTTTTTTTAAAGCTCCCATTAATGCCCTTTTAGCCTTCATTTTAGTACTGTTATTGCACTGGAGAATAATACAATCTGTTGATCAACTTGACATACATTTGCATCACTGAACTCTGCTAAGCAATGTGCTCTACATACAACACACAAAGACAAAGATATGTTTCAAAGGGCCAATTTATTTCAGGCCAGAACAAATTGACAAAACTATTTTAAATAGCTGCAACATAACATACATAAGTAACAAACAGCATAATAACACTAACACTAACACTAACACTAACCACGTTAAACCCAGATTCCGAACTAATAAAGGTCTTAACTCATTCTCTTTCTATGCCACTTCAATATGGAATGCACTCCCAACAGGTGTAAAAGAAAGGGCATCTCTATCCTCCTTCAAAACCGCACTAAAAGAACATCTCCAGGCAACTACAACCCTAAACTAACACCCTCCCTTCCACATAATACCTCTTCGGATTGTAAATAATCAAATGTAGACACTTTTTCTTATACTTTCTGATCTCTCTCTCTGTGTCCACTACTTGCTGTACATATCCTACCAAGTCAGTCCTACACTGTTCCAATGTCCATTTCTCTGATGATGCAATTGATGACTGAAGTGTTGATACCAACCAGACCTAACCCCCCCCCTCCATATCCCACACCCCGGATTGTAAATAATGTAAATAATTCAATGTATATACCCTGATGATTATCTTGTGTGATGACTGTATTATGATGTTAGTATATATTTGATAGTATATATCTGTATCTGGACCCCGACTTAAACAAGTTAAAAAACGTATTTGGGTGTTACCATTTAGTGGTCAATTGTACGGAATATGTACTGTACTGTGCAATCTACTAATAAAAGTTTCAATCAATCAATCAATCAATCAACAACATAGCTGTAAAGCTGGCTTCACCTAAGGAAGGCACACGTGACATACACAGAGCCTAACCAGGCAGATTTGAATTGTTGTTTTGGGCAGTAGACGGGATCTTTGATCCAAGACACAACTTACATTTAACTAAAATGTTCTTTTCTTTGTGCTCGACAAAAGAAAAGAAGTGAGAATATCTCATACTTGCCAACCCTCCCGAATTTCACTGCCTCTCCCTGGGACAACCATTCTCCAAATTTCTGCCGATTTCCAGCCGGACTTAAGGCACGCCCCCTCCCGGTCTGTGCGGATCTGAGTGGGGACAGCCTGTCGTCACGTCCGCTTGGCCAACCAAAAAGTAACCACAGAACACTATACCGTATAGGCGTATAGTGTTCTGTGGTTACTTTTTTGTTGGCCAACGGTTGTATTGCGTACCCCCCTCCCCTCCCCTACCCTCCCCTCCCCTCCCTCAGACACACAGTCACACGCACACACAGAGAGCGCAGAGGAAGAATCAGAAGCACGTCTCTGCTTCGCTGGAATAAAACACACTCAGATCCTCAGTTTCTAGCCGATACTACATAAAAAGTAACGTAAAATAACGCAGTAACGCATCATGTAGTAACGGTAACTGAGTTATTGAATATAAAAAAATAACGTGTTAGATTACTAGTTACCGCCGAAACTAACGGCGTTACAGTAACGCGTTACTTAGTAACGCGTTAGTCCCAACACTGGTAAGCACACATGATTGTGCGTGCTGCTGGTCCACTAATAGTACTAACCTTTAACAGTTAATTTTACTCATTTTCATTAATTACTAGTTTCTATGTAACTGTTTTTGTATTGTTTTACTTTTCTTTTTATTCAAGAAAATGTTTTTGATTTATTTATCTTATCTTATTTTATTTTATTTTATTTTTTTAAAGTACCTTATCTTCACCATACCTGGTTGTCCAAATTAGGCATAATAATGTGTTAATTCCACGACTGTATATATCGGTTGATATCGGTATCGGTAATTAAAGAGTTGGACAATATCGGAATATCGGATATCGGCAAAAAGCCATTATCGGACATCCCTACTAATAATACATCATTTACATAATAATACTCTGACTTGTTTCATGGTTAATTGGAAAAAAGGAAACCAAATGGGTGTATTACACCAGGCACCGTCAAGAACATTGAAAAACAAGAACATTGAATGCAGCAATTAATGGGGCATAGGGCCCACACGGATACTCTTTCAGGGGGCCCAGAATTCCTAGCAACGGCCCTGGGTCTGACGACGGTGCGTTTGAAAAAATCCAACAAACTGCTGTAATGTTTTTTTTGTTTTTTTTATTGATATATTTTTATTTCAAATATGCATAAAAACAAGAGCAAACCTGATCCAATACAGTGCTATAGCCTTAACAGACATTATAACAAAATGAAAACAATGGAAAAGAAAAAACAAAAAGAGATGAGCATTGGACTTTCTTTTTCTTTTTTCTTTTTTACATATTTGAAAAGGAGTGAGAAGAAGTTTACACCTATTTAATCCCATCCCTTTTCTTTAAATCATAAATTACTCTGAGTTAGAACTACCTGTTCACTCAATGTACAAACTTAATGAACTTGTATATACATAAATTATAGATATATACATACATATGCACACTACACACATACATAGCCACACCATTACCACTAGTGATCATGGAAATGGTATCATGCCACCACAGCAACACCACTGCCTCAATGGGCAGCCCCACACTCTTTTGTAACATAAACAAGCCAATATCAAAGCCCTTCTTCATCTCTGTACCTCTGGAATACCATGTACCTATACTTCTTTTTAAACTGGTTTATGTTTGGACATTGCTTTAACTCCACATTCAAACCATTCCATAATTTCACTCCACAAATTGAAATACAAAAACTTTTAATGGTCGTTCTATAACTAAGCATTTTGCAATTTAAATTCCCCCTTAAATTATAACCGCCCTCTCGTATGCTGAACAATTTTTGAATGCTTCCCGGGAGTTTATTTATTTTGGCTTTATACATTATTTGTGCAGTTTGATACAAAATAATATCATTAAATTTTAATATTTTTGACTGTAAGAATAGTGAGTGAGTATGGTCCAGATATCCAACCTTGTTGATGATGCGTACAGCTCTTTTCTGAAGTGTAGTTATTGAATTTAATGAGCTTTTATAATTATTCCCCCAGACTTCCACACAGTAGGTTAAGTATGGTAAAACTAATGAACAGTAAAGAATGTGGAGTGATTTGTGATCCAGAACCTGCTTTGCTTTATTTATTACTGAGATGCTTCTTGACAGCTTAGATTGTACATGTTTTATATGTGATTTCCAGTTAATTTGATCGTCAATTGTAACTCCAAGGAATTTTATTTCAAAAACCCTTTCAATATCCACCCCATCTATTTGTATCTGCACCTTTGTTTCATGTGTCCTCTTTCCAAACAGCATTAACTTAGTCTTAGTCAGGTTTAATGACAATTTATTGTAGTCAAACCAAGTTTTTAGTTTACTCATTTCTTCCATAATGACTTCTTGCAAATGATTTAAGTCATCCCCTGAACAAAAAATATCAGTGTCATCAGCAAATAACACTAATTTCAATAATGTAGACACTTTACATATATCATTGATATATAGGATGAACAGTTTTGGCCCCAACACTGACCCCTGGGGGACACCACAAACAATATCCAAACACGATGAACAGCAATCCCCCAACTTCACAAACTGTTGTCTCTTATTTAAGTAACTTTTAAGCCAATCTAGTACAACTCCCCTAATTCCATACTTTTCCATTTTATTGATTAATATATCGTGGTTAATTGTGTCAAATGCTTTTTTTAGATCAATAAATATTCCCATTGCATATTGTTTCTTTTCTATGGCATTTGTGATTTCCTCTATTGTTTCAACTATTGCCATTGATGTAGATCTGTTTGATCTAAACCCATATTGACAGTCAGAGAGTAATTTATGTTTTTCTATAAATGCATCTAACCTGTTATTAAATAGTTTTTCTAATATTTTAGAGAATTGTGGAAGTAAAGAGACGGGTCTATAGTTTGTGAAGTGGTGCTTGCTCCCAGTTTTAAACAGAGGTATAACTTTAGCTATTTTCATTTCATTTGGAAATGCGCCGGTTTGAAATGACAAATTACAGCTATATGTTAATGGTTTTGATATCCCTGTAATGACCTTTTTCACCAATGCCATACTAATGTCATTGGAGTCAGTGGACATTTTGTTCTTACATTTGTTTACAATATCCAACACTTCTTCTTCACCCACTGCATTTAAAAACATAGAATTGGGATTTCTCTCCAACAATCCCTCTATATTTTTACCAGTTGTCCGTGGATCTGGGATTTTTTTTGCAAGTTCGGGTCCAATACTTACAAAGAATTTATTGAAGGCATTAGCCACATCTTCCATATTATCATTTTCTTTACCATCATTCGTGAAATACGTTGGATAGTTAATTGAAGAGGTACTGTTTCTTATAATACTGTTTAATAAATTCCATATTCCTTTGATATTGTTTTTATTATCATCTAGTAATTTCTTATAATACTCTCTCTTATTTGACCTTATAATATGAGTTAATTTGTTTTTATATTTTTTTATATTTATTTTCTGCTTCTTTTGTTTTCAATCTTATAAATTCTCTGTAAAGAGTGTTTTTCTTTTTGCAAGCATTTTGCAATCCCTTTGTGATCCAAGGACAATTAGTATATTTTCTTTTACTGGTGCATTCTTTTATTGGGCAATTTTTATCATATACTGACCTAAATATTCTCAAGAATATATTGTAAGCGCTATTAACATCACCATTTTCATAAATTGCATCCCAATTCTGCTCCAGTAAATCATGTTTAAATGAACTAATAGATTCCTCTGATCTCGTTCTTCTGTATTGGGTTGGCTTTTCTAATTTTTTTGTCCTGTAGTTTCCATTAAATATCAGAAAAACTGGGAGGTGGTCAGTGATATCTTTGATCAATAGCCCACTTACGGTCTTATTCTCAATATCATTAGTGAATATTTTGTCGATTAGAGTGGCAGAGTGGGACGTAATTCGACTGGGTCTGGTGATTTTGGGATATAGACTCATACTGTACATTGTGTCAATGAAATTATCTATATCATTATTTTTACTGGGATTTAACATGTCAATATTAAAGTCTCCACAAATGAAGACAGCTTTATTAACATTACTCTTCTTTGAAAACAAGCATTCCATCCAATCTGTAAAACATTCAATGGTTGTACCTGGCGATCTGTATATACAACTAATAATGACATTTCTACTTTTTTCCATACAAATTTCAACTGTTAGACATTCAAGTAGGTTATCAACCACAGTTGTCATATCATTCAGACGTTTGAATCTCAAGGTGTTATCCACATAGATTGCCACCCCTCCACCCCCCTTGTTTTGTCTATTCATATTAATAAAGTCATAACCATCCAGTTCAAAATCTGTCACTTTTTCACTGTTAATCCAAGTTTCAGATACTGCAATTATGTTAAATGGTTGAGAAAAGGTGTGTAAATAGTCCTTGATGTCCTTGAAATTCCTGTTTAGGCTTCTACTATTAAAATGGATAATGGACAATTTGCCTTTAGTAATAATATTCTGGTTGTACTGTTCATTGGTGTAGTAGCAGCAGTTCTCATTGATATTGAGGAGGAAATTATTGTCCGGGTCTATATCATGTTCCAAGTCTTGTAGGTGGTGCTCAGTGTATTGAGATGCTTTCAACTGTACATTGTCATATTCACTTACCAACTGAATTATGTGGCTAGTGTCATCTTGCGTATTGTCAATGTGTGTCATGATTGTGTTTAATCACTTTTACCTTACAGTCCAGTTCAAACGTCATATTCGTTCAGATCCTCGATGTTTCTAATCACCAGCACTTTGGCGTTCTCCGGAGTACCGTTGAGTTTGATGAATACTTTACAGTTCGCAGTCCAAGTTTGTAGAATTTTCTTCTCTCTCCTCATTTGGCGTGCTTTTCGGGCTATATCAGCATTTCGTTTGGTCAAATGGTCGTTCATATACACGTTTGTTCCTTTTAGCTTTCTTCCCTGTTTTAGCAACGCGATCTTGTGCTTTCTGTTTACAAATCTCAGGACTACGCTCAGCTTGTCGTTTGTTCCTCTCCTGGGCAAAAGGTGACATGCTTCGATACTGTTACAGTCCAGTTGTATGTCCTTGGACTGCATGAATACCGCCACCTGTCGCTCCATTGAAAATTGTTAAGGTGACTTTTTCTGTTTTATCCACAATTTCTCAATGTTTGCTTTCTCTCCTCACTTGATGCAAAGGATCGACCGCGAGACAACAAGATGGTGCAACCAAACTTAACAGTTGATACTGATCGGCTGTTAGCGGGTCACTCCCACTGATCTGTAATGCTCGGCTCCCAGGGAGCGAGTGCCTTTGTTTATGCGACCAACCTTGCTTTGCAACTTCCGCTTTCTTCCGACGAAAACGTTTTATCAAATGCACTTTTTGTTGATATCGATTACCTTTTTTTATCGTCGTCAAAAGTGGCCAAACAGCTCAATTTTTGTTTCATCAGACATCACATGGACAAAGATAAGATCTTCTGGAGGAAAGTTCTGTGGTCAGTTGAAAAGTTGAAACAAAAAATGTACTATACCCAGCAATATGTTTGGAGGAGAAAAGATGAGGCCTTTAATCCCAGGAACACCAAACCTACCGTCAAGCATGGTGGTGGAAGTATTATGCTCTGGGCCTGTTTTGCTGCCAAAGGAACTGGTGCTTTACAGAGAGTAAATGGGACAATGAAAAAGGAGGATTACCTCCAAAATCTTCAGGACAACCTAAAATCATCAGTCCGGAGGTTGGGTCTTGGGTGCATTTGGGTGTTCCAACAGGACAATGACCCCAAACACACGTCAAAAGTGATAAAGGAATGGCTAAATGAAGGTTTTAGAATGGCCTTCCCAAAGTCCTGACTTAAACGTGTGGACAATGCTGAAGAAACAAGTCCATGTCAGAAAACCAACACATTTAGCTGAACTGCACCAATTTTGTCAAGAGGGGTGGTCACCTTTTCAGTAGACCCATAATAAATTCATAAAAGATGCAAACTTCATGAATGTTTTTTTGTGACCAACAAGTATGTGCTCCAATAACTCTATCACAAAAAAATAAGAGTTGTAGAAATTATTGGAAACTCAAGACAGCCATGACATTATGTTCTTAACCCACTCAGTGGCCTGAGATCGGTAGGTCGTGAGTTCAAACCCCGACCGAGTCATACCAAAGACTATAAAAATGGGACCCATTACCTCCCTGCATGGCACTCAGCATCAAGGGTCGGAATTGGGGGTTAAATCACCAAAAATGATTCCCGGGCGCGGCACCGCTGCCGCTCACTGCTCCCCTCACCTCCCAGAGGGTGAACAAGGGGATGGGTCAAATGCAGAGGACAAATTTCGCCACACCTAGTGTGTGTGTGACAATCATTGGTACTTTAACTTTAATCTTTACAAGTGTATGTAAACTTTTGACCAAGACTATATATGGATATGGTTTTATCGCCCAGCCTTAGAGTGTTTGACAACCCATCAAGATGACACTCGTGGCGCCCCCTACTGGTAGTGTTAAAATGATTTTTAAGCTCACATAGCATACATGATCATTACTCAAATGCTCAGTGATTTTTTTTAGAACTAAATCTCAAAGTTTTTTGTTTTTTTTCAGTTTTTCAGTTGTCAGGCCTCGAAAGGTGTGTGCTAAAGATTTTTTTTTTGCCGACCTATATTGAGCTGTGTGAGAAAATCCAAGCCTACGTGGCTTAATATAACAG